>NW_027451117.1:0-96774 GCF_964194025.1 Convolutriloba macropyga | reverse complement strand
ACCAAAAGCTTTCAGAGGCTCTTCTTCAGAATGAGGAAAAATGCGTCAAATGGGATTGATTCTAGAGGACATGGGCAACGAGTATGCATCAAAAATTATGGAAATGAAGCAAAAGATCTCCAGTATTGTAAGTTTAACCCTTGTTCAGGATATTGCTAGCAACATTTTATAACTCCACAACTACGCCGGAGTTTTTTACTTGAAAATTTTGCAAATTTTTCGTGTTTATTTTTTGAGGGATGTTTTTTCCAGCAAAACGCTAACATTTTTGTCACTGATTTGGATCAGTACTAAAGGTTCTTTTGTGTTGAATTTTTCAATGCCCTTACCAACACTTTTTCGTCATTTCTCAAGACTTTTTTAATTAATAGGTGAGCAAGACAATTAAGGATTTGGAACCAGAAAGACTCGCCCTGTCCGAGGATACAATTCTTGAGGACAATGTCGAAAATTTCCAGGAGATTGAAGAGACACCAGAAGTGCAATATGGTCTTGATAACAGGAATTTAGATCATATATATAAAGGACATAATCCTGCCCACTATGGTTTGCATTTGAGAAGGTGGATTTTTGGAGAAAATGGGTTGTCAACTGACATGATTACTCCTCAACGCACAATGGCATCGGGACGAGCCGCAGCAGACTCCGAACTCGTTCTGAAGTTCTTTAGTAATTCTTAGTCACTTTAATTTGAGCCATATGCCAAATAAAAGTAAAAGGTTTAATCGAAATTCTTGTTTATAAGAAAAAATTTCGAGGGCTTTTTTGAGATTAAGTTTTCGCAAAAAAGTAAAGATTCTTATTTTTGGTGGTCAACCGTATTTATGTCCCTTTTTGCTTTAGGATCAGTTCAAAGAAAATTTCCCAGAAGAAAGCACCCCCTGGCTGCGAAAAAGGCTAGAGCAGCTGCAAATAAGGCGGGACTAAACGTCAAAGACCGATTGGCAGGAACAGGGAAATACAGTGCTGGAGCGAAGGAAATCAGAAAAGCTCAACTTAAGAAAAAGCATGAGTCAATTCAATCAGAATAGTTTGTTCTGCTATTTGTTCAATTGTCGAATTCTTTGTCTTAAAGTTTGCATTCTTAAAAGTTTACATAAATTTTCCTGTCAGATATAATTAGTTTTGCAAAAAAAAGGTTCGCCCAAGGCTTTTTTGAGTCTTGTTTTGCTTGATAATTTCTCACTCGATTTTGTTAGTTCTTCTGATTTTATTCTATAAGATGTGTTGTTTGTAGAGAATTAAATTTTTTTCGAGTGTCCAATTTTTCTTTGCAGATTTATTAAGAGAATAAGAAGAGATTTAAAATTCTTGTCTTTGTTGCCGTAGGTTTGAGCATCAGCAATTTTTTTATAAAAAAAGAGTGAGGCACATAATAGGGAAAGCAATACTGAATTCTAAAGTTATGATTTAAAGAAATGATAACAATGCTAAATATGTGATTTGCCTTCCGAAAGAATTCGTAAATTTTATAATAAGTGCTTTTCTTCATAAATATCTTTTTGGCTTGGGTAAGTGTAAAGCTAAGTTTCTAAATTCCGAAATGGTTAGGAGGACGTGTTGCCTTCCGATTTATTAGAAGAGAGTGAGGCACATAATAGGGAAAGCAAAAGCTTAGCAAGAGCCCAAAGTCTTTATTGAATTTCAAAGCTTTTTTTAAAGAAATCTTAACAATGCTAAATATGTGATTTGCCTTCCAAACGAAATCGTAATTTTTATAATATTAAGTGCTTTTCTACATAAATATTTTTTTGGCTCGGGTAAGTGTAAAGCTAAGTTTCTAAATTCTGAAATGGTTAGGAGGGCGTGTTGCCTTCCGACTGATATAAATTTTCGATTTCTTGTTAGAATTAACTCGAGGCTTGATCGGAATTTTTTTGATGGTGCTATTTGGGTGTGTTGCCTTCTAGCACTTTGCGTTGATTTCAATCTATTTCTCGCTGCGGTTGCTACAACGTGAGCGTTGTTCTTGAAAACGGTTGCGAGTGAAATGAACAGTTTTTGTAAAGTAAACTCTGCTCTTCAGTGATTGAAAAATGGCAACTCGAACGTCTAGTAAGGGCAGGAAGATAGTGAAGCCCACAAACTTCAGCACTGACAGTGAAGTTGAGTTGCAGGAAACAGCCCAAAGTCAAATGCGAGACAGCAGATTTTTGTTTTATTATGGCAAAAATGCGTTCTCAACTGCCCTGAATTCATCGAGCTGGCCACAGGGGACTTCCTGGAAATATAAATTAAGTCTGGAGCTAGGTCAAACATATCCAATGATTCACAATGAGCCTCAACCAGAATGCATCTATCTCGGAAAAGGTTCACAATCTGAAATATCACGTCATAAACTTGTTGTTTTGGCTCAATTGAAAAAAGGAGAACCTCCAAGCTTCGTTCCGGAGACAATTCTTCGTGACAACAGAGATGAGGAGGTCATTTCAGAAGATTGCGAAACTCCTCTTCTTTCCCCTCTTACGCAGCATGTGTCCCAGGCTGCGGGGTCAACATCTCTGATAGTTAACTATAAGGCAACGAAGACTGCCGAAATAGAGAGCGCCAAAAATAAAAGTTCGTCATGTGAGCAGTTTCAACTTTTTTTTGCGGAACATCAATCAAGGATGGCACGGGCCGAATCCAGTTTCGAGAAAATTAAGAAGCAATGAGATCGCCGCAAGAGGAAGCTGGTGAACGAGTTCAATGATTCGGTAGTATCTGTTTGCAGTTTTTTGAAATTAATGTCTAGACAAAATAAAAATCTAAGGCAGTCGCTGCTTCGTTGCTTGAAAAATTGAACAAGAAAAAATGGCCGGCAAAATTGCACAAAAATTTTCATGTTTCAACTTCTGAAGCTAGGTTTCTGTTGAAAATTGTATTAAAATATTTTGGTTACAAAAATCTACAATTTTGCTTCTTTTTTGACTCTACGTCTTTTTTAGACAATACGTATTTATGACACTAAAGACGTTCTGTAAATTCAGTAAAAAAGACTATTTTCTTGGTTGTTTTCTAGCGCTCTGAATTTCATATCAAAATGATACTAACATTTAAAAGCGTTTTGTTTAGCTGGAGGAGTTAGAGGAGTGCGTGAGAATCCAAAAGTTTGGGTTTGAGAGTGTCGATCAAAATCCGCATCTTCTTGAAACGTTCCCCGTTGTCCGTGTTATGAAAGGAGATGTTGATTTGATGCAAATTGAAGCCAATGAATTTCCTAGCAGGCTAGGACGAGCCCTTCGCAAGGAAATTTTTGGACAAAATGGACTCGTTGAAACTATGATTGGCGCTGAGCATTCAACTAGAAAAGAGGCAAAGGGCTCTGATGTTAAGCGGTTTTTTGGTTAGATTTTTAAGAGCAACAATTATGATCAACATTAGGGTTTTGTTAACGGGTTTTGTATTTTAAATATAACGTTTGTTTTTTAAATATATAAAGTCTTATTAAATTAGATAATGGAAAGAAAGATGAGTGACAATCAACATATGCTCTAAAAATCTCCTGCCACTACTGGAGGAAAAGATAAATGTTTTTTTGTTTTGCTTAGGGTATTAAACGTTTCATAAACTAACCAACTTTGTCATGTTTATCTTTTGTAAGGTTCTTCAAATTCTTAGATTAGAGCAAATATAGTAATTGTTTAAATAGGCGCTGTGCTGATAAAGGTATAGAGTTGTCGACATTCTTTAAAATGCTTTAGAAGTTATCAACGGTAAGTATCCGCTTACTCCCCGATTGGCATTCAAACTGTCAAAGGATGCAGCCAATCAAGCGGGAAGAGAAGTGAAAAGCTATCGATCACAACTTGTTCATGAAGAGAGAAACAGCACAGAAAATGAAATAGACAACAGAGGAGAACCTATCAATTGAAAATGTGCCATACTACTGAGTTAGCAAATAGAAAAAAACAAACAGGTGCTCATGTCAAGCAGCAATGATTCTAAATAGTTTTAGAATTTTATAGTGAATTCTTTCACCCCCCCTTCTTATTAAAGCTATGTTAGTTTTGATTACAACCCGTTTTGGTTTAGTAGCGATTGTTAACTGCTTGTTAAACAATAGTTTGAAAAATCAGTTCATCTTAAATTGCCACTGCATCTCTTGTGCCGCTAAATTTAATCGATACTATTGAATCGAACTGAACACAATGTTTGTTAACGCTCAAAAATAAAGTTTTGAAACAACTTTTTCCTATTGCATTATGATTTTTTGTTAAATCAGTGCGCTGCTATGAGGGTGTAATTCTCCCTGATACCAATGAGATATGTTACTGCTTTGCTCTGACAGTTATGTTGCTAAGAAATGTGAAATTGATATTCGGTTGTGTTGCCATCAAGAACAAATCAATGAAAAAGGTCTAGGTGAAGATTTAATAGCAATATTTTTTACGTGGAGTTTGCGCAGTGCTCCGAGGGTGTGTTGCTCTCTGGTACTAATGAGATAATTTAAAGGTGACCGCTTACAAGCAGCATAGGTTTTGTTTAAAATAGTGAGAAGGCTATGAGGGCGTGTTGCCTCGAGCAGAAACAAACGAGAAACTATTAGGTGAAGATTTAAAGGCGGGTGATTAAGTGTGATTTTTTTCCTGTGCTACGAGGGCGTGTTGCCTTCTGGTACTAAGGAGAAATGTCGCAGGTTTGTGCAGAGACAGTGTGTAATATTGAAAAATTCGGGATGCTATGATGATGTTGCCTTCTAGAGAAAGTAAATGAAAACTTCTAGCTGAAGAAATAATAGCAAGGTGCTTTTGTAAAATTTGTGCAGTGCTACCAGTATCTGTTTGCCTCTTGCACCAATGCGATTTTTTACTGGTTTTGCGCTAACAGTCAGAGTTTGTTGTGTTTGAGTGCCATGAGGGTGTGTTGCTCTCTGGTACTAAAGAGAGAATTTAAATGTGACCACTTAAAGGGAGCATAAGTCTTGTTAGAATAGTGAGAAGGCTGTGAGGGCGTGTTGCCTCGCAGAAATAAACGAGAAATTATTAGGTGAAGATTTAAAAGCGCGTGATTGATTGTGATTTTATCCTTTGCTACGAGGGCGTGTTGCCTTCTGGTACTAAGGAGAAATGTCGCAGGTTTGTGCAGAGACAGTGTGTAATATTGAAAAATTCGGGATGCCATGATGATGTTGCCTTCTAGAGAAAGTAAATGAAAACTTCTAGCTGAAGAAATAATAGCAAGGTGCTTTTGTAAAATTTGTGCAGTGCTACCAGTATCTGTTTGCCTCTTGCACCAATGCGATTTTTTACTGGTTTTGCGCTAACAGTTAGAGTTTGTTGTGTTTGAGTGCCATGAGGGTGTGTTGCTCTCTGGTACTAAAGAGAGAATTTAAATGTGACCGCTTAAAGGGAGCATAAGTCTTGTTTAGAATAGTGAGAAGGCTGCGAGGGCGTGTTGCCTCGCAGAAATAAACGAGAAACTATTAGGTGAAGATTTAAAGGCGCGTGATTTATTGTGATTTTATCCTTTGCTACGAGGGCGTGTTGCCTTCTGGTACTAAGGAGAAATATCGCAGGTTTGTGCAAAGAGACAGTGTTATTTTGAAAAAAATTTGAGTTGCTCTGAGGATGTTGCCTTCTAGAGAAAGTAATTGAATTTTCCTTGGTGAAGAGTTAAAAGCTAGGTGCTTTGGTAAAATTTGTGCAGTGCTACGAATATCTGTTCCCCTCTTGTACCAATGAGAGTTTTTTTTACTGGTTTTGCGCTTCACCAAAAGTTTAGGTTCCAGTTAGCAATGAGTGAGTGCGAAAACCTAGCGCAAATCGAAGGACAACTGTCTGAAAAATTGTTGAAAGATTTCCCGAATTCACCAAAACTTTTGACTGTGCTATGGAGTAAGGATGATTTTGAATTAAAACTGCGCAATGACCGAAAGCTGAAAAAACTGTTTATGGATATGAGCGAATCATACAAAGCTGCTATGGATTTTGGACTGAGTATTGAACCAGACAAATAAGGAGGATTTTGCTTGGTGAATCGGTCGATGAGCGCCATCAAGCCTGGTGAAATTGAGGTGGCCGTTGGATTGTTAGCTAACCTGCCAAAAGAAAACTCGTATAAAGACTGGTCAGTTATGGAAGGAGGAAAACTCCTAGTTGGAGTGGCTAGGTGGGCTAATCATTCCTGTAAAGCTAATTGCGACTACTACATGAAAGGTGGTTATCGTGGACGACAATGTGTTAGGTTGCGAGCGCTGAAGCAAATAGAACACAATGAAGAGCTGACAACCTTCTACAACGAAGACGCTTTTGGAGAAGAAAATGTCGATTGTCTTTGCAGTCATACAGAAGAGCATGGAAGGAGTGCAATTTTAGTGCAATCAACTTCACAAACTGTAGTGAGAGCTGTAAAACGAAAACGTCTACCAAAAGCAGAAATTCGATATGCACAACATGCAACAGAGTTTGATTCTTTCTTTGCTTATTACGAAGACTCATCGAATTTTAGCCTGTCCTCATTAAATGAAGCGCCCTCTTTTCCTATAGAAACTTCCCCAAACAATACTGCGGTTCCTCAAATCATCACATCAGATTCTATTGACGACGAAATGGGCAGCAGTAATGGAACAACTGACGAGTCATTGAACAACGCTCAATTTCAATTTTTCCCTGAGTATGAAAGCGATGAAAGTTCACAGTCTGACACCGAAGCTGTAAGGGAACTTGCCTCATTCAATCGATCTTCTCTATGTGATTTTGTGAGTGACTGCAGACCAGTCTCTGTGTCAAATCTAGCTTTGTCCATCATGTCGTTAGTAATAAAGCATAATTGTTCTGACCAAATGATGTACGAACTTCTAAAACGCGATCAAATTATTTTCAATGGTGAAAGTTTAGCACCATGGACAATAAAAAAGAAGTTGGGTGAATTTGCCGCTCAATATCAATGTAGAAAAGAACTTTTGTCGAACTGTGAACAAATTTATCTCAATTTCAGTCCGCTTCTCCTGAAAATTGTTCAAAATTCGATCAACGGCATGTTGAGATACGCAGAGTTGAGAAAAACAACAAACGATATAATTATGCCTAAACTGGAAGTTATTGAACGGCAAGTGACAATTAGGTTAATTTTGAACTTGGACGGAGCCCTGGTCTCAAAATCTCCTCCTAAAACAGCCTGCCGCTCCTGATAGCGATTGCCGATCTACCTCCGAAAAAACGACAGATGTTTCAAAACATAATTTTAGGATCTCTTTTTGTTGGAAACGGGACACCGAATTTTGACGACATTTTTGATCATTTCGAGCGACAGATATCTACACATGAGGAGGTAACAGTGGATGGTGATCGAGTTAAGGTTAAGTTCGAGCCAATCTTTTTTGTAGCAGATTTAATTGGCAAAGCAAAAGTATTGAATATCAAACAATGCAACGGATATTATGGTTGCTCTCTCTGCACTCAGCGTGGCTTCCACATGGATGGAGCGCATCACTATCCACATGACTTTGATGTTCATAAAAATATGCGGTCTCCTGAAAGTTATCTGGAGAACTTGAAGAACCTGGATGAGGGATCTCAACAAAAACTCAAAACCCTCAACGGTAAAAAGAGTGATTTTGAAAAATTCACTCAAGGAGTAAAGGGCAGGAGCAAAATTTTTTCTGTTATCGCTAATCAGCCGCTCTCTTCGCCGGTTGATACAATGCATCAACTTTTTCTTGGCGTATCGAGGGACCTACTAACGTATTTTTACGACCGCATGAAAGCAGACAGTAAAAGAAAATTGAATAAAATACTTTCGGGCATTCAAACTCCAAGAGAAATAAAACGATCAGTGCGATCTTTCGATCATCTCGCAAATATGAAAGCCAGCGAGCTAAAAGTTCATTTGCTATATCTAGCGCCCATCGTCTTACCCATTTTTTTGTTTGGAGAAGACCGGAGGTCCGATAAAACGGATCTTTTTAAACTAGTTTTTTCTTTGCGCAGTTTATATGATGACAATCGAAACTCTAAATTTTGCAGACTTTTGTTAGACGAGTTTTGCGTCAGCATGGCTGAAAAAAATCCCAAGAAGTTCGAGTCGATCAATTTCCATCTATTGAGACATCTTGCTTGGCAAGCTGCTGAGATTGGTCCTCTCTTCGTTACTTCAGCATCAATGTTTGAATCGGCTCTTCACCTTCGGATTGCTCCGTTAACTGGAACAACAAACCACTGTAAACTAATGGTAGAGAGATTCATCAGAGGCAAAGTGGTTTCTGAGATAGATTATAGTGAAGATGATTTGGCGCAGTTTCTAAGGTTTTCTGACAATCCGTCGGATGTGAACGAAGAATTTGGCCTCGTAGGATCAGAAGAATTAAGAGAATTCAGGTTCAACAATCCGTCAGCTCGAGTGTTCTGTCGATTCAGGAAGAATTTTTATTTTGGCTCTTTAGCGTACGGGCGGGAATCAGGTGCAGATATTTTTGCATGTGTAGACGCGTCAACAATGGCTATTGGGAAAATTCTTTTCTTCTATGAGCTGGATGGTAAATTTTGTGTGCTTCGTGAACAAAAAATTGTTTCAACATTTAAACTTATTCAACAACCAGAAGGTCCGGTTTCTTATTTTGCATACGTCGTTGAAGACAAGAATAGCACAATTCATGTTGCAGTAGATGCATTAGAAATAAAGTTTTTTCCTGTAAAAATTGAGGACAATTTGTATCTTGTTCTACTACTCAGTAACTTTGAGCATGATTAATTTTTAGTTTTCAGTTTCAATTTTGATTATAGCTACGCTGTTGATTCATTAACGTATGATCTGTTATTGTCATTGTATATTTTGAAAACAATCAATTTGCAAAACTCGATATATTGAAAACAATCAATTTGCAAAACAATCGATATTTTGAATAGTAATTTTGCTGCATGACTTTTTAACGTATTGCTTGTTTTATTTTATTGACATAAATTTTAAACAATCATTTTGCGAAACTTAGTTGAAAACAAAGTCATCTTGCAGAACGCAGGCAAATTCCAATCTCTCTACATTATTTTTCTTTTGCTTGTTCTAAAAATTTGCATCCTTCCAGACGTAATGAGGCAAACAATTTTGAGTTTTGAGAACAACCGTTTGATTTATCGAATACAACCTGCTGACATAGCTGGTAATGTCGAATCAAGTGAAGTTGACTTGCTCAGGAGTCAGATCTTTGCTTTGGAGGAAAAAGTTGCTCTCCTTACGAAAAGAGTAGAAGACCTGGAACGTCTTCGACCTGTTGAGATAATCGATTTGACACAAGATGAAAGTTTCACAACAACTGTTTCGGTGTCGTCTAACCAAAGCGATGATATAGAGATGAATGGACTTTTTTGAGCCGGGCAGGATCTTAAGCTTTTAAATAGCACGATAGTTTCTGGTTTTCTCTAGTAAATTGTTCAAGCTGGTTCTTTTAGATTTTTGAATTGTTCAAATGTAGTTTGTTTTCTACTTAATTGTATTAAAGATTTGATACCCCTGCTTTTTTGATGCTGAATTGAACTTGATTTTTTGCTTTTCCAACTGGCTAACAAATTATACATATTATAAATCGAGGACAAGCTTGTGTTTTACTAATTTTTCGAGGAGGTTCGGAGGGTGTATTGCCTTCTGCCGCAAAAGTATCACTTTCATTCCATAATTTTCTATTTTGCTTCAAGTTTTTTCGTTTATACCTTGACATAGACTGGAGGGTGTGTTGCCTTCCGGCTAATGTTATGACACTGCTCATAAGTTGTACTTTTTTTCTAATGGTCACGAAGATTTTTAGTTTCTCGAAATGAGTTCCCAGCTACTGATCAGCGTACCGGGGACATTAGTGATGGGATCTTTTGTAGTACTCAGATTTGTGGTAATTTTCGAGACCGCAGTTTTGACAACGTGGCAGCCAATACAAATGGTTCAAATGATCCTTTTGAATGACGGAGTTGAGCATACATTATCTTTGACCCCAAATACCCCAGAATTTGAGTCCTTTATGGCATGGGTTACTGAAGTTGAAATGAGCGACGAGCAGGAGCAAGCTTTGTATCCTCTGATTGCGGTTCTTGGAGACTACTACGGTTCCTCTGATAGCGAACACTGACTACTATTTCGATCAGATCTACAGTGCTAAATTTTAGTTGTTTGCTCATGATAACAAACTTTCTTAGGCTGTGCTTATTTCGAACAATTTTTTTTTAAAATGAGCTAAGCTTTTACTCTGTTTTATGTTTGTGATAAAGGAACTAGTTTCTCTCAATTAATGCGCAATTAAAAACTTCGATGTTTTATGTTTATGATAAAGAAACCAATTGAAAGCTTGTCTTCTTTCTTGTTTTTCATGCATTTAGTGAGTGTGGTTAATATGAGTGTCAGTATTATCCAATAAAACTTTTAGTCTGATGCGAAATATAGGCTGAACGAATATTAACTCTAGTTATTAACTCTAGAATTTTAGGCTGAACGAATATTAACTCTAGTTATTAACTCTAGAATCGGGCCAAAGAATTGTTCAAATCAAATTGAACTCGGTAGGAGTACCACTCGGTAGGAGTGCAGTTAAAGTGTAACAAAAAAAAATTTTTGCTATAGCTTGCCTCGGAAAAAAAGTTAGCTTTTCATACGGATGCTAATTTCGCCATTAGCGAATTTTAAAAAAGTTTTGTTTCATTGGGCCAAAACTTTGTTCAAATCGGATCAAACTTGGCACAGAGTGTTTCCATGGTACCTAGTTGCCATGGAAATACTTTGTGCCAAGTTTGATCCGATTTGAACAACTCTTTGACACAATGAAAAAGACCTATTTTTAAAATTCAATCATTGCAAGTTAATCGAAATAATTGGAAATTTCCGTATAAAAGGCTCACTTTTTTCCTAGACAAGTTATAGCAAAAAATTTTTTGCTTCAGACTCTAGGTGCTCATGGGACACTCCATGCCGACTTTTGTCCAATTTGAAGAAGTTTTTAACCATACGAAAAAGACCTATTTTTAGAAATACTTTTTCGAAATAATCGCAGTTTTTCGTTCGAAAATGTAACTTTTTCCAGGGACAAGCAGCTGGAGTCTAATACAAAAAAAATTTTTTTGTTTGCCCCTGGAAAAAGTTACATTTTCGAACGAAAAGTTGCGATTATTCGGAATAAGCATTTTTAAAAATAGGTCTTTTCCGTATGGTCAAAAACTTCTTCAAATTGGACCAAACTCGGCATGGAGTGTCCCATGAGTACCTAGAGTCTAAAGCGAAAGATTTTTTGGTATAGCTTACCTAGGAAAAAAGTTGGGTTTTCGTACGGAAATTTGCGATTATTTCTAATAAGTAATTTTTAAAAAAAGATCTTATCGATTAGGTCTTAGAGTTTTCCAAAGTAAACCAAACTCGGCATGGAGTCTCCTATGAGTACCTAGAGTCTAAAGCGGAAAGTTTTTTTGCTATAGCTTGTCTAGGAAAAAAGTTAGTCTTTCATACGGAAATTTGCGAATTTCGCTAGTAACGAATTTTAAAAATAGGTATTTTTCATGGGGTCAAGGAGTTGTCCAAATCAAACCAAACTCGGCATGGAGTGTCCTATGAGTACCTAGAGTCTAGAGAAAAAAGATTTTTTGGTATAGCTTGCCTAGGAAAAAAGTTGGGTTTTCATACGGAAATTTGCGAATTTCGCGAATAACGAATTTTAAAAATAGGTCTTTTTCATGGGGTCAAGGAGTTGTCCAAATCAAACCAAACTCGGCATGGAGTGTCCTATGAGTACCTAGAGTCTAAAGCGAAAAAATTCTTGGTATAGCTTGCCTAGGAAAAAAGTTGGGTTTTCATACGGAAATTTGCGATTATTTCTAATAAGTAATTTTAAATAATTTTTAAAAATAGGTCTTTTTGATTAGGTCTTAGAGTTGTTCAAAGTGAACCAAACTCGGCATGGAGTCTCCTGTGAGTACCTAGAGTCTAAAGCAAAAAAATTTTTTGGTATAGCTTGCCTAGAAAAAAAGTTGGGTTTTCATACGGAAATTTGCGAGTTTCGCGAATAACGAATTTTAAAAATAGGTCTTTTTCATGGGGTCAAGGAGTTGTCCAAATCAAACCAAACTCGGCATGGAGTGTCCTATGAGTACCTAGAGTCTAAAGCGAAAAAATTTTTTGGTATAGCTTGCCTAGGAAAAAAGTTGGGTTTTCATACGGAAATTTGCGATTATTTCTAATAAGTAATTTTAAATAATTTTTAAAAATAGGTCTTTTTGATTAGGTCTTAGAGTTGTCCAAAGTGAACCAAACTCGGCTTGGAGTCTCCTATGAGTACCTAGAGTCTAAAGCGAAAAGATTTTTTGGTATAGCTTGCCTAGGAAAAATGTTGGGTTTTCATACGGAAATTTGCGAATTTCGCGAATAACGAATTTTAAAAATAGGTCTTTTTCATGGGGTCAAGGAGTTGTCCAAATCAAACCAAACTCGGCATGGAGTGTCCCATGAGTACCTAGAGTCTAAAGCGAAAAGATTTTTTGGTATAGCTTGCCTAGGAAAAAACTTGGGTTTTCATACGGAAATTTGCGAATTTCGCGAATAACGAATTTTAAAAATAGGTCTTTTTCATCGGGTCAAGGAGTTGTTCAAATCAAACCAAACTCGGTATAGAGTATCCCGTGTGTACCTAGAGTCTAAAGCAAAAAAAATTTTTGTCATAGCTTGCCTAGGAAAAAAGTTAGTTTTTCATACGGAAATTTGCGATTAATTCGAATAGTTAATTTTAAATAATTTTAAAAAATAGGTCTTTTTGATTAGGTCTTAGAGTTGTCCAAAGTGAACCAAACTCGGCTTGGAGTCTCCTATGAGTACCTAGAGTCTAAAGCGAAAAGATTTTTTGGTATAGCTTGCCTAGGAAAAAACTTGGTTTTTCATACGGAAAATTGCGAATTTCGCGAATAACGAATTTTAAAAATAGGTCTTTTTCATGGTGTCAAGGAGTTGTCCAAATCGAACCAAACTCGGTATAGAGTATCCCGTATGTACCTAGAGTCTAAAGCAAAAAGAATTTTTTTCATAGCTTGCCTAGGAAAAAAGTTAGTTTTTCATACGGAAATTTGCGATTATTTCGAATAAAGAATTTTAAAAATAGGTCTTTTTCATCGGGTCAAGGAGTTGTTCAAATCAAACCAAACTCGGCATAGAGTATCCCGTGTGACACTAGAGTCTAAAGCAAAAAAAAATTTTGTCATAGCTTGCCTAGGAAAAAAGTTAGTTTTTCATACGGAAATTTGCGATTAATTCGAATAGTTAATTTTAAATAATTTTAAAAAATAGGTCTTTTTGATTAGGTCTTAGAGTAGTCCAAAGTGAACCAAACTCGGCTTGGAGTCTCCTATGAGTACCTAGAGTCTAAAGCGAAAAGATTTTATGGTATAGCTTACCTAGGAAAAAACTTGGGTTTTCATACGGAAATTTGCGAATTTCGCGAATAACGAATTTTAAAAATAGGTCTTTTTCATGGGGTCAAGGGGTTGTCCAAATCAAACCAAACTCGGTATAGAGTATTCCGTATGTACCTAGAGTCTAAAGCAAAAAGAATTTTTGTCATAGCTTGCCTAGGAAAAAAGTTAGTTTTTCATACGGAAATTTGCGATTAATTCGAATAGTTAATTTTAAATAATTTTAAAAAATAGGGCTTTTTGATTAGGTCTTAGAGTTGTCCAAAGTGAACCAAACTCGGCTTGGAGTCTCCTATGAGTACCTAGAGTCTAAAGCGAAAAGATTTTTTGGTATAGCTTGCCTAGGAAAAAATTTGGGTTTTCATACGGAAATTTGCGAATTTCGCGAATAACGAATTTTAGAAATAGGTCTTTTTCGTCGGGTCAAGGAGTTGTGCAAATCAAACCAAACCCGGCATGGAGTGTCCCATGAGTACCTAGAGTCTAAAGCGAAAAGATTTTTTGGTATAGCTTGCCTAGGAAAAAACTTGGGTTTTCATACGGAAATTTGCGAATTTCGCGAATAACGAATTTTAGAAATAGGTCTTTTTCGTCGGGTCAAGGAAATGTCCAAAGTGAACCAAACTCGGCATGGAGTCTCCTATGAGTACCTAGAGTCTAAAGCGAAAAGATTTTTTGGTATAACTTGCCTAGAAAAAAAGTTGGGTTTTCATACGGAAATTTGCGAGTTTCGCGAATAACGAATTTTAAAAATAGGTCTTTTTCGTCGGGTCAAGGAGTTGTCCAAAGTGAACCAAACTGGGTATGGAGTATACCATGTGTGCCTAGAGTCTAAAGCAAAAAGAATTTTTTTCATAGCTTGCCTAGGAAAAAAGTTAGTTTTTCATACGGAAATTTGCGATTATTTCGAATAAAGAATTTTAAAAATAGGTCGTTTTCATCGGGTCAAGGAGTTGTTCAAATCGAACCAAAATCGGTATGGAGTATTCCAAGTGTATATAGAATCTAGGGAAAAAAGAATTTCTGGTATTGCTTGCCTCTGGAAAAAGTTACTTCTTTCTTTATTTTATTTTATCTAATATATTTTGTAATTTATTATGTTTTTGTTATTGTTTCCGACAGTTCTTAACTATTTTATTGTTTGCTTTTGTTTTGTTTTGTTTTGTCTTGTTTTGTTTTGGAGATAGAGTTTAGGCCTGGTTTTTTGCCAGTGCTTTGCTCAAAAATCTGCTATAGTTGAATGTTCATAACTCCGCCGTAGCCGGTCCCCAGCCCGGTTGAGAGAAGGAGGAGGGAAACACACCCAAAAAATACTGGAAAATCTCAAAAAGTTGTTCGTTAGTTCAACTGTAGATTTTTTCCGACAGTATTTAACCTGTTTCAGCTCTCGAAATACGAGATGAATGACTCGAATTATGTAGACTTATGATTCGAAGTAGGGGCCGCATGAATCGAATTAGGTTGATTTATGATTCGAAACGGTAGGATTATGACTCGACAGACCGGGTCATTGTTCCGAAATACCAGATTTATGAATAGAAAGACCGGGTCATTGTTCTGAAATACCAGATATATGATTCGAAATACAAGATGCATGACTCGAATTACGTGGATTTATGATTCGAAATACGAGATGCATGACTCGAATTATGTAGATTTATGATTCGAAGTAGGGGCTGCATGAATCGAATTAGGTTGATTTATGATTCGAAACGGTAGGATTATGACTCGACAGACCGGGTCATTGTTCCGAACTACCAGATTTATGAATAGAAAGACCGGGTCATTGTTCTGAAATACCAGATATATGATTCGACTTACCGGGTCATTAACTTCTTCCGGGTCCGTGTATTTAACGACCCGGAATGACACCCCCCCCCCAGACGACGTTTTGTCGAGTCATAATTCTACCACCTCGCCCCGGGCTACCTACATTTCCCACGAGAACAAAAACGTAAACTACGTATAAAGATAGATCAAATTTAATTTTAAAGCGATGAGGCTGACATAACCGATCTATAACAGATACTCAAACATCAGAAAACAGTTTTTTAGAAATGTCTTTACAGGAAGAGCAAAATCAGTATTCATTAGTACACAAATAACGGATGAATACAAATTCGCATGACAGCGCAACCACCGAATTTTGATCCAATCTTTTAGATTATGAAAAAATATTTTCGGCTCACCCAATAAACACCATATCGCATGTTGGACAATTAAAAAATTATTAAATCCACATTCAAATATTATCACCACAGAACTTCCTACTGTAAAATATGACCATTTGAACACTACTCTACCGATATTAGCACACATCAACACGGCATTACTTAGATTATAAAGAAACTGACACGAAACTAAAAAACTCCTGAAATATTTGTGCAATGAATTGCAAAAAACCCTAGAACCCACAATGACAATTACTAGCACAATTACTCTTAGCAGGAATTATAAGAATTTCAGGAGAACAAAATAAAACACTAGCGCCTAAAGAGAAGAAAAAAAAACTTCGATGAAGGCTTAACTCGAGCACGCATTGAGTGGCAAAATCTTTACCAACACCAACAAAAACAAAACGTTTAAATATCATAAACGTAGACATAGAGTCAAGACAAGATTCACAACAGATAGAATTGAAACAAGTGGAACCAGATATTGCACATGGTACAAAAATCGGCGGACAAAATTACTCAAATGTACATAATTTTTAGGGAAAATCAGTTTGGCTATTTTTTTTGCAAAAATTGTTCCCGGGAGCCAATTTAAATGCTCGTAATTACGACTTCTGGAATGAAATCAAAAATTGCCACAAAAGTGACATAATGGCGTCAAACTTTGTCCACTCAGCTGCAAACAGCGTGCGGATATACTCTAAAGGAACATTTATAATGGACCTTCACAGAACACAGAAATAATGACATTGAATCATGAATTCTAACTTTTCTTTTTTCAAACACAAAAAAATATTCTAGGAATCCCTCTATATATCATATTCATGCTCTCGATGCTCTCGAACATTGACATATTTACGAAACATAACAGTGAATGATTATTTTTCATAGTAAAAAGCGTGGATCACTAACCTATGAAGGTTGCTTAGAATACAAAATTAGCATACCCATGTCAAATCTATTGATGGCTTCTCAGCAGTCATTTATGGAAGCTTCTCCATACTTTTTCAACTGCATCTCAATTGACACCAAAGTGCCCATGCTTCTTCAGACTTTCAAGCTAATCAAGCAATACTCAAAATTGACTCTATTAAGGCACTTAATGTATTCTTGGTCATTGTAAATTAATATCTGCAATTCCAAATCAATTTGTCAAAAAAAAAAATGGAAATGAAGATATCGGCGACAAGTTCTAAAAGTTTTGCGTTCATCTAACTTACATTTCAAACAACGCCCTGTGATCATATGCCCTGTGATCAAATGTATTAGCTGAAATTATCAATTGACAACAGAAACAAATTTTTCAGAACCGGTTTTCTTTCAAATTGTGATACGTGGGCGATGAGAAAAAATATCCGGTTTTCCTTGAGTCCAATAATATGCAGCAACATGAGTCTGTCCCAATACTAAATTTTTCGAACAAAATCCAAAAAACCCGCCCATAATGTTTTTATCATCCACTGCACAAGAATTAGGACACCGCAAATCAACACATGACTCTCCATGTTATTCATCAATTCAATGCCTACACAAATCAGATCTGTCAAGAATTGCCAAAACTATTTCACCTAGAATAAACAATTACGATCTTTTGAAATTGAGTATTTGTCACAGCGCAACAGTTAAGAATAAACACATATGTTTTTTTTTAAAACACAAAAATACCTCAATGTAATTTCTAAAAAATACCATCAAAAAATTAAGCCCTTATAGAATAAATGAAAAGTGCGACAATGGTTATTTTTAAAATCAAAATTGTTCAAGCCGAAGTGTTTATACAACCTAGGATAAAGTTTTTTCTGGACTTCAAATTGAATTTTGTTTAAACAGCAAATGCAAAAGTAATCGTTACTCTTCACAAATTAACAGCAGTGAATTCAATGGTTACGACACTAAAACAGTAGCAGTTAGTAAAAGTACACAAATTATATCCAAAAACACCATTGCAGCTTGTTCATCTTCAACACCATCTGGAGACAGCCCGTCTACAAAAAATACGAATCTATACACAATCAGAAACACTCGACTGCGTTGACTACCTCCAAAAGTTTACCGAGTCAATATACAATAAACAACAAATTTTGATTCACGAACACTCAATCTTCAAATCAACCTTAAAAATTGCCGCAGAATTTCTAAAACTAAAGGTTTCACAATCACTAACCGAAGAAAAACTAGCAAACATCCAGAAATAGCAAGAACTTCTTTGACCTCTAGAGACTACGAAAACAATTCTTTATAACGGGAGTCGTTTGGGAGCGTTTGGCCTTCTTCAGTCTAAGCCGAACAATCGATTGCTTTCTCACTGAAAAAAATGTCAAAAGTCATCCTAAACTTGCTTGTCACCGGTGTAACATTTACATTCAAGATAACTGTAACTTAAGTTAACAATTGGTCTAACCATAAGTATTTGAAAAACCCAACAATTCCAAGGGATCAATCTCTTCCTTTTGTCACTCAGAGCAGCAAGTTATTTAACAAATACAGATTCTCAACAACAAAATCTCCTCTCGTCACAGCACATCATCTCAGGGATTCAAATTTTGTCACATTAAAAAAATAGAAATGATGTGTGAGCAAATTCCATATGCGCAAATTTTCTGTTTTATCACAAATTTTAAAAATAACCGAAAAACGTCAAAAATTTTTTCTTGAATGTTGACAACATCCATGCACCGAATATTGTTGTTGAAGGGTAGTCTTCATCGGAAATTTCCACAATGGAGCAGCACCGACTTTACTTCTCTATTGTCATACAGATTTCGTTACTGTATTCGGAGTTAGTTAGCGGTGCCAAATTACAGGATTTAACGTTCAAAATTATTTGCTATTTCGCGGAGTGAATTCGCTATTAAATTTGTAATTTGGAAATCTGTTTTTCTGAGTGCTAAACCTGTGTGCAATTGGCGGCACGATTTTAGCTCTAATTTACAGACTTGTATTTCGCTTAGCGAATTGAGGCTTATAATTGTTTTGGTACAATTGAGTGATTAGCGGAGCGGATTTCAGATTAAAAGAGAGGCAAGTAAACTTGAATTAAGAATTGAGAAGAATGCGGAAATTGAAATTAACTGAATTTGATCAACAATTTGATCACATCAAAATATCTCCAAACGCGGCAACTCAAATCACAAGACTATATCAACAGACTGGGTTTTCAGACAAAAATTGTAAACAAATTGAATAAACGTGAAATATGAAGATTTGATCCTCAAACAGGAGATTGACAATGAAACTACAACTAAATGAGAAACAAAATGAACTAAATTAAAATAACTTATTTGGTATTTGGTAATTAAACAGATTTGGTATACCCAAATCGATAACCCCTTTTAATGCAATGTCATACTATACCACATTTCCCCCTCGACAAAAAACACGACGAAGTGGTTTATCAGGAAATTAATAACATATTTACTGGTTACTATAAATAATACTATAATCTTTTTGAAAGTTTTAAGCGAAAACATTTCATATAGTCTCTCTGCTTCTCCGACTGTCATGGACGTTTCTGGCCCCTCGTAATTTGGTGAAATATAATACTGAGTCGGATACGTCTGTACAGGAGAACATGGGCCCACTGTATGGTCCGTTTCTACATTTTGGCTCTGAACTGAGGCTTTCTTGATTGAAGATACGGCCGAATTTTTTTGAGTTTGGGTCTGTTTAATTAGCTGCCTTCTTGTGCTTCTTGAAGGTTATGCAGAGGATGAAGTTGTCGGGGGGCATGTTTGGACAGACGCTAACGACTCCTCTGATTCCGTAATTCACGGAGAAGATCTTTTCCTTTTTGATAATGGCTGTAGTGCTGCAGTTGCTTTGGTGGCGGCTTTCATTTTTGGCCTCGATGGTGGCTCGCAACCACAATTGATGTTAATGGGAGCTCCATTGGCGGCGGGAATTCACATAAATTTTCTGAGGGTGGCTGTGGCGGTGCTGGTACTTCTCTTCTTTTGGGTTTAGCCGGCATTCGCACTCTTAGCGCTCTAGTGACGTTAGAATGAATGGATAATACAGCACTGGCATCATCGGCAATCTTTCTATGTTTCATTTTCCTGTTCCTCTCTAACTTTTTCCTCGCCTTGAGGGTACTTTTGTCCTCCTATTTGCGTCAATTTGGAGTTCTGTTTGGCACTCTTCCTTAGTCCTAAATTTCGCCATATCAGAGTTGCGGATTGTGACTTCTCTTTTTCCTGGCTCTTTTATGACGGAAGTATATTCAACTGTCTTGACTACCGAGGAACCAGGTGCCAAGACCTCGTAAAGATCATCAAGGCCTTTCTTCGACCTTTTGGTCTTCGGCTTTTTCTTGGCCAGTTTAACTGATAGAGAAACCCCCCTCCGTGGCACTGCCAGACCAACATCAGGATGAGTAATAACTCTAGACTCTTTATCTGGATCTACGTTCTTTCATCGGGCCGCATCTTTGCTCAATTTGTCCCTGTTTTGTTCCAAATCTGTGTCGCTTCTGGCCTCTACATCCCAATTTTCTTCCGAAATTAGTTCCTCCCAACGGACTGTCTCCAAATCTATATATTTATTCAAAATGCGTTTATACATGAGACTATTAAGATCAGGTTCCGTTGAAATATTACTTAATGGAGTATTTGCTTTTCTGCCAAAATGTGCTTCAAATGGTGATATATTTATTGTCTTCTGACGACATATACGTAGCTGGTAAATAATAGAATTTATCGATGCTTTCAAGTTAAATTGATTTCTGTTTTAATACAAACTAAACGATTGTTTGAATTAGCTTCTCAACAAGTCCGATTGCTCTGTGATCGTGTAGTGGAACTTCAATTAGTTATATATTATTTTGACTACAAAATGCTTTAATTTGGTGACCAGTTTGGCATCGCGCTTGGTCTAATCTAATTGAACGAGGTATTCAGTGTAGCGAAACATACTCTTGTACACATTTCAAAATATTATCTGCCTTAGCTCTATCAAATACCTCCGCTGTCGGAAAGTTAGAAAATCGATCTATACATGCAAGGAAGTAAACTTCTTGATTTTTTTCATTTTAATTTGGTCCGCCAAAGTCAACTTGAATTTCTTCATTTTTTACTTGGCATAATTTTAAAGCTGCCCATTTGCCAGCAGAAACAATAGACTTTAAATTTTTACCGATTTTGACACGGGGGCTGCACTTTACCGTTTTTGTTATTATGTCCCGATGCATGTACGGCCACCATGCATTTGTCGCCATATCTGTCATTCCCCAACAGCCTGGGTGTGTTGCGTGAATTGCCTCCACATAAGCATCCGTGATCGAGTTTGGTATAGCTATTCTGTCATCGATGCACACACCTCTTTTCTTGACGTGCAATTCCTACTAAAAAGTATGGAAGTATGGTGAAATATGCATGCATCTATCCTCATTTTCCGTCAGAAAGCAGTCTCTTTTCTCTTTGAGGATCGCGTCCTTGGAAGTCACACTGACCATTAGTGTGCTTGAAAAAATTTTGGACAGCGCAAAATTGATGGCATCTGTATAACGATCATCAGTAGATGGCGACGTGGCCGTTGTGGTATCGGTATTGGGAGTTGAGGGTGTTGCCTGCACTGCGGGAGTTTTTGATGGACCTGCCTCGTCAGCGAATCTGATCTTAGGGGGCGTTGAGTGCTTTACTTTCATTAGGGTTTCGTCGTCAGCGTTGGACATTATGAGAACACTTTGGAGTTTGTTTGCGATTCGTTGGAAATTATTCAAATTGTTGGGCAACTGTTTTGTAGGACAGTTTAAGGTAAAAAAAGAGTTTGGAGTGTTTGCTGTCTCGATTTGGATATTAGAATTTGAGATATTTGGTGCTAATTTGCTAATTGTATTATCATATTCCGTAATCGCAGAATATTCTGGATTTCGCGGTGCGAATTCACTGCATAATTTGTTAGTGGAATTTGGAGTATTTGAGGCTTGTTTTTAAAAAGCGGATTTCGTGCTGCAAATTCGATGCAATTCTCAGCATTTAATAAGAAGCATTTTGCGCTGCGCTTAATCACAACCAATTTAGCAACTATGAATTGCTCTCCATAAGCAGATATATTAACAGCTTTTTGTTGCGGGTCGCGCGAGATATAGTCAACTGGTCCCATTTTTGAACCAGGAAGATGATCGTGAAATCAAAAGATCGTGAAATCAAAAGGTAGTAGTCTATCTACCCAACGTGTTGGTTGGCTATTGTAGGATTTATTAGCTCTATTTTCTCTCATGATCGAAAGCAAAGCCCTGTGATCAGTTATTACGGTGAATGGCTTGCCATATAAATAATATCTGAATGTTCAATAGACCAAACAACACCCAATAATTCGATTTCTTTGATGCTATGTCGATCGTCTACAGAATTTAAAAATTGCGATGCAAAAACCACGGTGTGCCAACCGTTTGGAGTTCGTTATTCTAATGCACAACCCAAACCTTTACCTGAAGCGTCACATTTTATACGTGTTTCCAGATTCGGATTATAATGCTTTTTTCGGTTGTTTCGGCAATCTTCTCTTTTATCAATTTGAATTGTTCTTCATGTTCATCCGTCCAAATAAATTTTGTGTTTGTCTGAAGTAGGGGTCTAAGTGAATAACATAATTGCGACAAGTTAGGAATAAATTTGCCCAGATGATGAGCTGATCCCGTAAAAGATCGGAGTTTTTTGAGATTTGAAGGCGAAGATAATTTTTCGATTGCATACGTTTTATTCGATAATGGTGTTATGCCTGTTTGAATTATGCTATGTCCAAGCCATTCAATTTTATCTTTTGCAAAATGAACTTTTGCGAGATTGATTTGAAGATTTTCTTGATCTAATTTCATCAGACATTTTCGAAAAAGATCGAGATGTTGTTCAATTCCACTTCTACTTACTATCAGTATATCGTCCAAAAAACAGAATGTATTATTTAGGCCGGCGAGTGTACAATCAATTGCTTTCTGAAATTCGGGTGGCATATCCGTTAGACCGTAAAACCTCGTCTTAAAACCATAAGTGCCGGTCATATCTCCGCTTACGAGATTGAAGTTACAATGGCGGGCCGCATCACTGTGTAAATTTAATTGACTATACGCGTATTGCAAATCGAGTGTCGTTGAGTAAGCTGTCTCTTGCGGAGCGGTTGACAGTGTTTGTGAAATCGTTTGAATTAGCGAATCGATATTAGGCATCTGATATTGGTTTTTGTGGATAACTTTATTCAGGATTTTGGAATCTAATGCTATTTTGATTGATTGATCCCTTTTGACTGTAATGACTATCGGAGATATGAAAAACTGATCAAAGCAGTTTGTAAATTTTTCGATACGTCCTTCATTACAATTTTTCAAGTTCGATTTTTTCTTTTGGTTGAAGATGAATTGGCACTTTTATCCCTTTTTGATGCGTGACTCGATAATTTCTGTGAAATTTTGAATTGACTGTCTGGTGATTTGATTTTCCTATTCGTAAGATTAGTTCAGCAAATTCTTTTGCCAGTGATTTTTTTTATTGCACATGGTTTTTCTATGTTGCTGATCTCTATATTTGGGCAAGAATTTTGAGAGATTGTTATACCCAATTGGTCAAAAAGATCTCGTCCAAGAATGGGTCTAAATCCGTCTGCTACTACCGTGATTTTTGCTTTTTGAATTTTCCAATCATTACAACGAACTGGCGTTTTTAGAGTTCCTAGAGTTTCAACTATATTGTTCGAAAAAGACTTTAATTCGAGTGATTTTTTCTAGGACATTGTGATTGCGGACAATTAGGCATTATTTCCCTGGCGAGTGACATATTGATAATAGTACAACCACTACCAGAATTGAGGAGCAAATGACAGTCTGTATTTCCAATTGTTAACGTCAAGTTTTGCAGTGCAATAGACGGTGTGCTAACATTTTCTACCGTTGCAACGTAACGTCGAAGAATCGTAGTCAGAATTGAATTGTTCGTTATAGTTTATATAAATAACATTTTGATTTTCAGAATGTGTATTTCGTTTTGTAGTTTCAGCAGTTTTTACATTATTGATGCGATTACCTTGACGAGAATTTTGTGTAGTATTGTTTTTCCGACATACCTTTGCGAAATGGTTGAGCAAACCACAATGATTGCATTTCTTACCCAGAGCAGGGCAAACCTGGCGATGTGTTGTAGTCCAAATCTGACCAAATCCTCTACACTGAACAATCGCTGCCCGATTGACTGCTACTCTGCCTGACGGATTTCCGCATGGACCCGCGCCGCGAAATCTGTTGAAAGATTCTATAGCTTTTACTGTACTACCAGCTGCGCTGTTCTTGTTGTTTGATGAAATTCTTTGTTGATTTCGATGGCCCATTTCCATATTTACAGCTAAACTGAGTGCTCTTTCCGGGTCAACTGTGTCGCGAAGGAGTTCGGGTTGAATGTCGTTGTCCAACATATTCGTGATGAAGATGTCTCTGATTATTACCTCTTCTAGATTTTCGAAGTCGCAAATTTCCGCCAATTCTTTCAAAAAGACTGTAGAATTGTTCTACCGTTTCGCCTTTTTCTGCTTTCTTGAGAAAAACATATAGCGATCAAAGATGAGATTTCTAGGACGAATGAAAGCTATCTCCATCATCTCCCAGAGCTTGAGGGTAGTGAGATCGTAGATGTTATCATGCGGGAATTTTTGTGTTAGGAGACGTCTTCCCTCTGTTCGGATGCTAAGATACAAAAGCGAAACACATTTTGGTTACAGAGATGCCATGGTCGTTTTCCGCATCAGACACCTGCCTCCGTTATCTTTTGGCATTTCAAGTCCCATTGAAGTTTCAATTGACTATTCCTTATTTGTCGATCTCTTTCTGTTTCGTCTGTTGCATCCTCAATTGCCATCTCGTACTTCGGTTCAGCTGGTAGTCGTACCGTTGTTGATTTCGGGTGAAGAAATGTATCTAGTGTGATGTTTTCACGTGCAAGAATAGCAAATTTTACTTGAATGCGCCACTTTTCCCATCTTATAGGAGGATCCGAATTTGGTCGTTCCCAAAATGCTCTATCGACAGCAGTGTTTCTAGAGATTCGCGAGCTGACTGCGCCATGTCATACAGATTTCGTTACTGTATTCGGAGTTAGTTAGCGGTGCCAAATTACAGGATTTACCGTTCAGAATTATTTGCTATTTTGCGGAGCGAATTCGCTATTAAATTTGTAATTTGGAAATCCGTTTTTCTGAGTGCTAAATATGTGTGCAATCGGCGGCATGATTTTAGTTCTATTTGAAAGACTTGTATTTCGCTTAGCGAAATGAGGCTTATAATTGTTTTGTTACAATTGAGTGAGTAGCGGAGCGTATGTCAGATTAAAAGAGAGGCAACTAAACTTGAATTAAGAATTGAGAAGAATGGGGAAATTAAAATGAAATCTCTTGCGGAGCGGTTGACAGTGTTTGTGAAATCGTTTGAATTAGCGAATCGATATTAGGCATCTGATATTGGTTTTTGTGGATACCTGTATTCAGGATTTTGGAATCTAATGCTATTTTGATTGATTGATCCTTTTTGACTGTAATGACTATCGGAGATATGAAAAACTGATCAAAGCAGTTTGTAAATTTTTCGATATGTCCTTCATTACAATTTTTCAAGTTCGATTTTTTCTTTTGGTTGAAGATGAATTGGCACTTTTATCCCTTTTTGATGCGTGACTCGATAATTTCTGTGAAATTTTGAATTGACTGTCTGGTGATTTGATTTTCCTATTCGTAAGATTAGTTCAGCAAATTCTTTTGCCAGTGATTTTTTTTATTTCACATGGTGTTTCTATGTTGCTGATTTCTATATTTGGGCAAGAATTTTGAGAGATTGTTATACCCAATTGGTCAAAAAGATCTCGTCCAAGAATGGGTCTAAATCCGTCTGCTACTACCGTGATTTTTGCTTTTTGAATTTTCCAATCATTACAACGAACTGGCGTTTTTAGAGTTCCTAGAGTTTCAACTATATTGTTCGAAAAAGACTTTAATTCGAGTGATTTTTTCTAGGACCATTGTGATTGCGGACAATTAGGCATTATTTCCCTGGCGAGTGACATATTGATAATAGTACAACCACTACTAGAATTGAGGAGCAAATGACAGTCTGTATTTCCAATTGTTATCGTCAAGTTTTGCAGTGCAATAGACGGTGTGCTAACATTTTCTACCGTTGCAACGTAACGTCGAAGAATCGTAGTCAGAATTGAATTGTTCGTTATAGTTTATATAAATAACATTTTGATTTTCAGAATGTGTATTTCGTTCTGTAGTTTCAGCAGTTTTTACATTATTGATGCGATTACCTTGACGAGAATTTTGTGTAGTATTTTTTATCCGACATACCTTTGCGAAATGTTTGAGCAAACAACAATGATTGCATTTCTTACCCAGAGCAGGGCAAACCTGGCGATGTGTTGTAGTCCAAACCTGACCAAATCCTCTACACTGAACAATCGCTGCCCGATTGACTGCTACTCTGCCTGACGGATTTCCGCATGGACCCGCGCCGCGAAATCTGTTGAAAGATTGTATAGCTTTTACTGTACTACCAGCTGCGCTGTTCTTGTTGTTTGATGAAATTCTTTGCTGATTTCGATGGCCCATTTCCATATTTACAGCTAAACTGAGTGCTCTTTCCAGGTCAACTGTGTCGCGAAGGAGCTCGGGTTGAATGTCGTTGTCCAACATATTCGTGATGAAGATGTCTCTGATTATTACCTCTTCTGGATTTTGGAAGTCGAAAATTTCCGCCAATTCTTTCAAAAAAACTGTAGAATTGTTCTACCGTTTCGCCTTTTTCTGCTTTCTTGAGAAAAACATATAGCGATCAAAGATGAGATTTCTAGGACGAATGAAAGCTATCTCCATCATCTCCCAGAGCTTGAGGGTAGTGAGATCGTAGATGTTATCATGCGGGAATTTTTGTGTTAGGAGACGTCTTCCCTCTGTTCGGATGCTAAGATACAAAAGCGAAACACATTTTGGTTACAGAGATGCCATGGTCGTTTTCCGCATCAGACACCTGCCTCCGTTATCTTTTGGCATTTCAAGTCCCATTGAAGTTTCAATTGACTATTCCTTATTTGTCGATCTCTTTCTGTTTCGTCTGGTGCATCTTCAATTGCCGTCTCGTACTTCGGTTCAGCTGGTAGTCGTACCGTTGTTGATTTCGGCTGAAGAAATGTATCTAGTGTGATGTTTTCACGTGCAAGAATAGCGAGTTTTACTTGAATCTTATAGATTTCGTTACTGTATTCGGAGTTAGTTAGCGGTGCCAAATTACAGGATTTACCGTTCAGAATTATTTGCTATTTTGCGGAGCGAATTCGCTATTAAATTTGTAATTTGGAAATCTGTTTTTCTGAGTGCTAAATATGTGTGCAATCGGCGGCATGATTTTAGTTCTATTTTAAAGACTTGTATTTCGCTTAGCGAAATGAGGCTTATAATTGTTTTGGTACGATTGAGTGATTAGCGGAGCGTATGTCAGATTATAAGAGAGGCAACTAAACTTGAATTAAGAATTGAGAAGAATGGGGAAACTAAAATTAACTGAATTTGATCAACAATTTGATCACATCAAAATATCTCCAAACGCGGCAACTCAAATCACAAGACTACATGAACAGACAAGGATTTCAGACAAAAATTGCAAACAAATTGAATAAACGTGAAATATGAAGATTTGATCTTCAAACGGGAAATTGACAATGAAATTAGAACTAGATCATAAACAAAATGAACTAAATTTAAATTCTGTCTTAAAATCAGATGGAATATAAAAATTGTCTGACCATCATATGCTGACCTAAGGTACAGTTTAAACTTAGACGCTATCCCAGCTTCTTATGGCTTTAAGAATAATGAATACCCTAACAAATTAAACGACCAACCCAAATTCAGAGGAATCAACATATCTACCTACTAAGTTATGATTCAATAGAATGACCACTGCCCCTAACTCGGGAAGTCCAGAACTCACATTGGCACAAAAAATTTGCTCTGCCCAACCTATCACAGATATGCAGTGCTAAAAGCACCACAAATTGGGGAATGTAAGATTAAAACCACCACTCTCCAGATCCTAACCCACAGTACCTATTTTCTCATAGAATAAAACTATGCCAATAAGCGTTTATGTTATCTATAGAATGCTTGGCGGCAAGTAGACTTTTGGCCACACATTTGTCCTCAAAAGAGGTTATAGATTTGATCACAATAGTTGGGATTGTAATATTATAGAACGACCCTTCCTTCCAACAGAAAATAAAACGGAACGAGAGCTTGCCAGTTTAGGAAATGGGAACACCAATACGCTGCTGGCAACTGAACGCCATATCAATCAGGGCAGATTTCAATTTATTAGATGGAACGCGCTGGCTTTTCAAAACCAAAATTAGCTATAAAACTCCTCAGAACATATTTGTACTCTAAACGCTACCGACAACCAAAATTTTCGTCTCACAAAATAAACACCATAGCGCTTGGTGGACAAGCAAAAAACTATTTGATCCACTTTCAAAATATTATCTCCACGCAACGTCCCACTGTAAAATTTGAAAATCTGAACACTACTCTACCGATATTATCAAAGATCAACACGACAAGACTCCGATTATAAAGGACGAGACTGAAAGGATCCGGCAATATTTTTACTTTGAATTGCAAAAAAACGTAGAAGTCTACAATCACAAACACTAGCACAATTTCTCTTAGCAGGAATTATAAGAATTTCAGGAGAACAAAAAAAAACTCTAGCGCCTAAAGTGAAGAAAAAAAACTTCGATGAAGACTTAACTCGAGCACGCATTGAGTGGCAGAATCTTAACCAACACCAACAAAAACAAAACATTTAAATATCATAAACGTAGACTTAGAAAGATTCACAACAGATGGAATTGAAACAAGTGGAACCAGATATTGCACATGGTACAAAAATCGGCGGACAAAATTACCCAAATGTACATAGTTTTTAGGGAAAATCAGTTTGGCTATTTTTTTTGCAAAAAATTGTTCCCGTGAGCCAATTTAAATGCTCGTAATTACGACTTCTAGAATGAAATCAACACTTACCACAAATGTGATACATCTAAGATTGTCCATTCAGCTGCAAACAATGCACAGATACACTCTAATGGAGCACTTATACTGGACTTTTTCTCTGACTTTACAGAACACAGAAATGATGACATTAAACCATTCACTCTAAGCTTTCATGTTTCAAACACGAAAACTAATATTTTAGGAACCCCTCTAAATACTGCAAGAAACAAAGACACTCAATGTTGTCTACAATTATCCTTATTATTATCAGCACGTCTAAAATAATCATATTCACGCGAATTTTCAGATGCTCCAGAAAATGAACAATTTTACGCAAACATATCACCGAAGGACTATTATTGATAACGAAAAGCGTGAATAACTATCATGACAAAATGTTGCTTAGATTATAAAATTAGCAAATCTATACGAAAACTATTGATGGCACCTCAGCAGTCATTTCTGGAGGCTTCTGCATACTTTGACAACCGCATCTCAGTGGACACCAAAGTGCCCATGCTTCTTCTGATTTTCAAACTTAACAAGTATCACTCAAAATTGACTTTTTTAAGGCACTAAATGTATTTCCAGTCCTTGTAAATTAAAATCTGCTATTCCAGATCCATTTGTCAAAGAAAGTGGAAATGAATACATTAGTGACATCTTCACAAATTTTTGACTGCATCTATTTTACAATACAAACAACGCACGTCACAAGCCCTGTGATCAAATGCATTAATTGAATAAATAGCAATAGACAACGAAACAAATTTTTCAGAACCAGTTTACTTTCAAAACTTGATATGTGGTCGATTACAAAAAAATCCCCTTTTCCTTAAGTCCAGTATTATGCACCAACATGAGTCAGTCCTCACACGAAACCTTTTATTGAATAAAATCCAGAAAGCCCATAATTTTTTTATCTTCCACAACAAGCATTAGGACATTGCAAATCATCAGAATCTACATGTAACTCATCATCTCAATATCTACACAAATCAGCTCTGTCACCACCCACAACTTAGGAACAAATAGAGAGGAATGTTTGCTTGGTGACTTCTCAACAGGGAAAAAACCCATGCTAGTGTATATAAAGAATTGCCGAAACTATTTAACCTAGAATAAGCATTTACGATCTTTTGAAAAATTGAGGATTTGCCATAGTACAACAGTTAAGAATATACACATACGTTTTTTGAAACACAAATTACCCAATGGAATTCCAAAAAAAATGACAGCCACAAAATTAGGCCCAAAAACAATTAATGAAATTTGTGACAATGGTTACCTTTAAACACGAAATTTTTCAAGCCACGGAGATTATAAAACATAGGATTAAGTTTTTGTCTTGATTTCCTAATGAATTTTTTTTAACAGCAAATGGAAAAGTAATGATTACTTATCACTCTTAACAAATGAACACCAGTGAAGTCAATTGCTACCACACAAAAAGCAGTAGGATATAGTACAAATACACAAATTGTATCGAAAAACACCATTGCAGCTTTTCACTCGTTAATAAAATCTCGAGACTGTCCGTCTACAATAAATACGATTCTATACACAATCATAAAAACTCGATTGCGTTGACAACCTGTAAAAGTTTTACCGAGTCACTATACAATAAACAACAATTTCTGATTCACGAACAAAGAATGTTTAAGCATGTTTGCGTTTTCCCCTCAATCTGCCTAATCACAGAACAGTTCAGGCTCAGTTCCGAGTACTATATCACGTTGGCAAACGCGCCACAGACTCCTCAAACATTATTTTTGCACAAGACACAGCTTGCTACCTCTTTTATTAAAGATGCCACTCCGTCTAACTACAATCTTACACCCTAATTAGATGTTTAATTCTTGCAAACGCTTCTCATTTGCGCTCAGTAGTTCGATTAGAGTCAATCGCACCGCGATTGCCCATTCTAGAAATTAATCATTTGAACGTAACAACTAAACTTGCCATTCGGGGCGCAAGTGCCTATCTCAACTTGTACGAGAGCATTTGCAAATCAATTGACTATACTCATTGTGTATGAGCATAACATGGCGCAGTCAGCAGCGGACTCAAAGAAAACACCACTGCACATAGAAGCATTTTGGGAGAAACCGACAGCAACACCTCCTCTGACGTGGGACAAATGGACGCAGCAATGGAAACTGGCTCTACTTGCTAAGGAAGGGATACAATTAGACACCCTGTTAAATGATCCCCCTGCAACGGTGACTTACCCGCCTGAACCTACCTACGAAGAACCGGTAGAAAACCACACACAGGCAACGGAAAGAGATCGTAAAGTTCGAAATCAGCAATTGAAAGTAAACTGGCAAAACCGTTGCAAAAAGGTTGAAGAAATTGGGATTCTCTGTGGAGACAAACCGTGGGAAATTTGTGAGCAGAAGACGATATCGTTGCTATATCTGAGCATCGATACGGCGGATTTTCAAGAGTAAATACCCTCATTTTCAGATAGAGAAACAACCTTTTAAAGACTTGTGGCGGGCAATGGAGGACTCATTCACAAAGTTTTGTAATATAACTTACGATCGCTTCGTTTTCTACTCGTGTAAGCAGCAGAAAGGAGAGTCGTGGAAAGTTTCTATGGTCGCCTCATAAATTTGGCGGAAAATTGCACTCTGGGTAGTGAAGAGACTACATTGATCCGTGATGCATTAATATTGAATATGCTTGATCACGAGACACAAAAAGAATTGTTGAAGGAAACAGTAGAACCACCAAAAGCATTGGAGATAGCCATAAAAATGGAAATGGGAGCACAGAATCAGCAGAAAATAAACCAAAACTTGATGTCAGGTACTACTTCTGTGAATTTCATTAATAGTAACCCAGTACGCAATCGCAACGCGAATGGACCTTCAACAAAACGAGACTTCACACGCTACCCAACTGTCCCTCAAAGTTATCAATATACGAGTGTTTGTATGAATTGTGGTCTCCGTTGGAGTCACAATCATAAGCAGATCTGTCCCGCGAATGGTAAGAAATGCAATAATAGTGGTATTATGGGTCATTTTGCCAGAAAATGCCACAAACCAAAAAATTCGCAGAATTTGATACAGAAAACTCAAAAATAAAATGTAAACCAAATCGATCAATCGCCGGAAAAAAGTGATGATGAAAAATCCGTCAACTATATAACAAGCTATCAACAATTGTATGAACAGGTGTACGATTCAAACTATGATAGTGATTCAGATGACTATGTAGCGGCGATTTCTTCTGATTCAGTTCATCAATTGGAACCACCGAATGTGGAAGTGCAAATAGGGGAAATAAGAACATCTGCTATGATTGATTCTGGAAGTGCCGTCAGCATCATAACAAACAGTTTAGCGAACAAAATCATCCGATCCACAAAATCAGCCAAACGGACAGATACAACAGAAAAAAGGAATTTAAAAACTTTCTCGAACGAACCAATCAAAGTCATTGGGCAACCACAGTAATCTACAATCAATGGAAGGACACATCAGCGATGCTGACTCTGGTAGACGATGGGCACAAAAATATCATCGGAAGAGATCTATTCACTACATTGGGACTTGCAGTTGTTCAACAACAACCAGAAACTGGTAAATGTGTTTATAACATCAATAATTCTACATGTAAAATTAAAGAGACAATCGCGACGCAATTTCCACATCTAGTATCAAGAATTGGCTTGTCTAAAACACATGTAGCGAAATCAAAGTTTCATCAAAAGGTTACAGCAAAGCATCAAAAAGGTCGACGTGTTCCGAAAAATCTCCAACCTAGAGTGTCAGAAGAATTAGAAAGATTACAGACTGAAGGTCATATCGAAAAAGTATCTAGTTGCTCTGACGAACATTTTATCTCCCCGATCGTAATCACAGTGAAAAAAGATCAGTCGATAAAACTCGCATTAGATTCTAAAGTACTAAATAAAGCAATACATAAAATTAAATACCAAATGCCTAATATCGAAAAGATAATTGATACCATCTCACAACACCTTACAAAAACACAAAACAGCCAACAAGCATATTTCACCACATTAGACTTAAAGTATGCATATAGTCAACTAAAATTGCATCACGACACAGCAAAACACTGTAATTTTAACATCATATGTGGCGAATCTACTGGTACATTTAGATTTAAAACTGGTTTTTATGGACTTACAGATATGCCGACAGAATTCCAAAAAGCTTTGGATTACACACTCATAGGCTTGCAAAACACATATTGTTTCTTGGACGATATCATAATCGTTAGTACCGGCACTGAAGCAGACCATATAGCATACGTTTACAAGTGTCTCAAAAAATTAGATGACGATAACTTAAGAATTAACCTCCAGAAATGTCACTTTGCTAAATCGGAAATAGAATGGCTAGGTTATAAATTTACCCAGACTGGAATATGAACTTTAGAAAGCAAAACAGCAGCAATTTTAACAATACCACCACCAACAATACAACACTACAATTTTAACAATACAACACTAAAACGACTTAGATCATTTCTAGGGTCACTACACTACATCGTTAAATTTATACCACACTTAGCACAATTATGTCACCCTCTTAGACTACGTTTAAAGAAATCTGTAAAATTCCTCTGGACGGATGAACACACGAAACATTTTAATCTGATTAAAGAAAAAATCGCAAACAGTACAGAAAATAGCCATTATAATCCAAAATTGGATGTTCGCGTAAAATGTGATGCTTCACGTTCAGGATTGAGGGCAGCATTAGAACAAAACACACCAGATGGTTGGAAGCCAATAGCATTCGCGTCACGATTTCTCAATTCAACGGAAGAACGCTACAGCGTCAATGAATTGGAACTGTTGTGGATAGTATGGTCAATTTACTATTTTAAATACTATTTGTACGGAAAAAATTTTACGGTAGTGACGGATCATAGAGCCCTATTGTCCATACTTAAAGAACATCGATCTAACAAATCATATAATAATCGACTTTCTCGATGGATCGGTAGATTACTTCCGTACAATTTCACAATTGAACAAATGCCAGGTGCAAAGATGGGCCTCGTTGACTACATTTCCAGGAACCCATTTGCCAGAGCTAAAAAGATATCTACATACGACGAAAACTTTGTTGTAGCAACAATTTCAAAAATCCGTGATTCAATGAAACATCTAATTATAAATAAACAGACAGCAACTAAAAAATTTAAAAGCATTTTAAAGTCAAGTTTGCCTGTGCAAAAAGTAAAACGACCATTCGCACCGCGATTACCCACATCACTAAGTGTTAATTCACCTAATTGCAAGGAAGCATTTGCGTCACAATTAACTACTTCACCATTGAAAACACCATCGTACCGCAATTAACACTCCCCAATTCTAAAATTAATTCACATTCTGAACACCCATTTGCGTCGCAAATGCCACTTAAAGTTACAAAATTACAATTTGCACTAAATAATCGTAAAGTCAATAATTCACATTCCATTAACAAATTCACTGCAAAAGAGGTGCAAATGTCAGACAGTAAAGAATGTGAACAATCTGAACAATTATCCCCAATACAGCCCATTAATGGTATTAAATCAAGTAATTTACCTAATAACACTGAATTAAGCGCGAAAGCACAAATTCCTAAGTATAAATACCACTTACACAAAAATCATTCGCTTTTTGTCCAAGTTCAGTCTACAAAACACTACTTTGTGAATAAACATAATAAATCTCTCTCATCAAACAACCCAATAAACAGCATAAAAACAATGTCAAAGGCCAAAGCAACCCGCTCTAAATCAACCCCTAGAAAGGCGAGAGTAACCCTCTCAGATACGACTCCTTCATCACCTGGATCCAATACAACATCACACACAGAAACCCCACCTGGCAGTATGATAGAGGAGGCCGACGACATTATGTTTACTGAGACACTTAATAAAGTGTTCAGTAAGAAGTTCTTGGCCATACTGACAGGAAAGGATGCGATTTTAAAGGAAGTAAGGGACTGTGTGATCAGAAACGACGCGAATCGATTGCAAGAGATAAGCCCTTATCTCTTCTCGTATTGGAGAGATTTAAGCGTGAAACATGGACGTGTCTGCCTTGACGAGAGAATTGCCATACCAAAATCCATCAAGGACGCGGTGCTGGAGGATATTCACTCCACACATCCAGGCAGTTTCGCCATGCTCTCCCTAGCCCAAAATATCTGGTAGTCCTACATCCACAGAGATATACTGGCAAAAGCCAGTGAGTGCAAAGCTAGCACGGATATTGGTAAGAACCTCAAATCAGTGATTCCGCACCGCAAATGGGCAGCTCTACCTAAATGTAGTGAACCAAACGACGAAATACAATTAGACTTTGGTGGACCAATTTTGAATGAGAAAGGCATAGAGCAATATTTTATTACCATTATAGATAGATATTCTAAATACCCCACAGCAGAAGTAGTAAATAATGCATCAGGCTCAAGTGTAATCAAATTCTTAAATCAATATATGTATCAACACGGAGTACCAAGAACTATTAGCTTAGATCAAGCTAGATGTTTCACAGGAAAAAAGTTTGAGATATTTTGTACTGAAAATAATATTACACCTATATATGCACCAGCGAATGATCATAGAGCAATTGGATTAGTAGAACGTATTATTCAAACAATTAAACGACAATTATCTTGCATGAAATCACAATTAAATAAAAAATTTAATTTAGAAACTTCACTAAAAGCAATAATACAACGATTAAGAATATCAAAACAAAAAACAATAAATATCAACCATTTGAAGCACACTTCGGTAGAAAATGTAACACACCTATATCAAACATCACAACAAAATCTGATAGTAAAAATCTCAATTATAATGCAATAATTAATTATTATTTAGACGAAGACACAATTCCGGGCCGCTCCTACCTGACAGAAGAACAGTGGGCGGATACGGCTCTATGTTCTGACACGGAGATTGATCGTGTCATTTGCGCCGCAAGTACCCTTGCAAGAACTGAACAAGAGAAACGAAACGACGGAGAAGAACGTTTCATTAGTTCAGACGCCGTTTGCCGCCCAATCCCTTGCTCGGAACGTAGCGTGCAGGTGAAGCTGGCACGCAAACTACACGATAACCAACGTCAAACGAAGAACCTCGATGGCCTATCTGAGGTGCTAGCACCAGGAAGCACTGTGTGCAAAGTAAGCCCCACGACGAGTGTGATAAAAGAGCCACACAAACACGAAGTACGGGTTAGGAATTCGGATATCGCTAAATTTGGGTCACGGGCTGAAAGAGAAACGGAACTCACACAATATATAGAGCGACGTCCGAAAAAGATCAACGAAAAAACACTCGAACAAAAAAATCCAGAAACACAAGCGAGATCTTACTCGGAAAAACACTGGTGACAAAAAGATTAAACGTAATAAGAGACAAACGGATGATGTGAGTGTTGTTTCATCAGGACGGTCATGTATCTCTACAGCCAGTAATATTGCAAGATCGTTAAAAATGAGAATTCCCAAGAGAAATCCGAAACACGACGAGGCATTCCTGAATAGACCCGATCTAACGCAAATATTTAGATTTAGCCCAATCGCACCGCAATTGGCTACATCAAATACGGCAGGACCATCTGGGGCGCAAATAGCCTCATCAGTGCAACCTAAGCCTACACCCATTTTGCGGAAAACTTCAAAACGCCAACTCACAATTAGTGACACATCAGATTCTGATACTTCTTCAATTCGGAAAAGCGAGCGAACCTTGAAGAAAAAGACCAAAAAAATCACAAACGATTATTGAAAAATTTCGGAGCACAGAAAGCTACACCGATAATCAGGACATTGGAGTTGCGAGAGATTCTAATGAATGGGTTGAGGAACCCCAAAATTTACCCCGCGAGATGACTGTTCTCCAGGCAGAAAATGCAGAAAACAGCGATAGCGAATAAACTCAAACAAAGCAAAACTTTCATAAACTTTTATTTTATCTATTATTCAATATTTTATTACTTAGTAACCGGTGAATATTTATTAATTTTCTGATTTTAATTAGTAATTTATTTTCTCTCCAAGAGGGGGAAATGTCATACGGCAATGGATACCCTTCATGTATCCATATCCGTATTTTATTTTATTTAGTTGTTATAAACTCCATTTGAAGGGCAAATGCCATTTAAGTTCAGTTGATGTATACTTCCTCCCATTTTTGCAGTTTTTGTCTGTTCACTCTGTCTGTAAAGGAAATACATTCGTTCACGATATAAACAAATCCAAGAGTTGCTTCCGTTATGCGTGATAAAACTTTGAACAAACTTTCTTTCTTAAATTGTATCATTCTTAATCTCATTCTCCAATTTGCAGCGCTAACGCTCAGTTTAATTTAATTCTTGCAAACGCTTCTCATTTAATCATTTGAACGTAACAACTAAACTTGCCATTCGCGGCGCAAGTGCCTATCTCAACTTGTACGAGAGCATTTGCAAATCAATTGACTATACTCATTGTGTATGAGCATAACATCATCATACTATATATAGGAGTCAGACATAAAAGAGCCACAGGACTACAAAAGCAATCTGAGAACACTCGATGCAATCAGAAATTGTTTTTGTCTTCGTTCTTCAGTACGCGGCAAACCATCGCCCTATGCTCAACTCAATCGAGTATTTGCGATGCATCGAAGTTGGCGCAATGAAGTGTTTATACGGCCATAGAACCAACCTTTTGCATCATGGCTGGATTTCGGACAAACTAGAGCATCACACTCTCAACGAAGAAGAAGAAGTAATCAACAATTTTTTGCAAATAGCCCCACTGCCATGCGGTCATCTACCCCCGAACCCTTGGAGTCAGTCTTTGGAGGTTTTTGCGATCTGCAATCGGGGAAACTTGCCTTATGACTCTTCCATAAATAACAACACACAAAGCTCTATCTTGTTTTTAATTCGTATCTTTTCTCAATTTTTTGTTACTACTTTACAATTTTCCCTTTTGTTTTTCTTTCTTTTTCCATGTTTTGGGTTCAAATAATGGGCTGAGCTGCTCACAGTTGCTGAAATTGAAAATCCGATCAGTAAAAGTATGAAAAAAACGACATGATCAGAAATTTTGTTGAGAAACCAAACCAGCCCATATGCGATCCAGTTCTCTCCAATTGGGAAACAAAAATCCCACTACTACAAGACAGTGGGGACAACTAGAACGGACAGGATATTGTGGTCAGAGTACTCTCATTACCTTCACAACTGAACAACTGTGGACCACTCACCGAAGACAAAGGTCAGGCACATACTTTACATAATTTTCAAAACCAACTGATTTCGGTCTATAATGAACAGTCAGAGCAGAGGCTCTTAACCACTGATAGATACAGCAGACTGAAGTCTATTATGTGAACCTCCAACATTCACAGACTGAGAAGACCCTATACTCTTTCAATTAAACCATGACATTCATTCAAAAATGGTCTTCCGGGTTTGTACGCAATGTGGATATAATTAACTCCAGTGGTCTGTAATTTTATCGCTGTTATAATTGAAGTTATCTTTCAATATTTTCCTGAGTCATTGGGTCAGTTAGAGTTAGTTAGTTCTATTTCGCGCGCAGAAATAAGTAGCTCTATCCCTATAAACTTAAAGCCGTAAAAAGAACCCAAACTTTGTCCGCCTCAAAACTGTTAAAAGAACAGAAATGCTAACAGTAGTTAACGTTAGAAGCGCACGACAAAATTTTGAGCTGACAAAAAATAAAAACCGCAGGCTGATAAGATTTTTTTTGATTTCTTTATCCTCTTTCTGATGTATTCTATCCTCATAATTCAGAAACATCTCGGCCGATCATCTTCTGATTCACTTTTTTTGGAAGAGGAGCTTACTTTTTCGAGTCAAGTAAAGGTCTAGTATGGCATTCAGGGTCCAAAAACTTGGGCCGCAGTGTTTTTACTTCTATAAAAACTCCAGAATTCATTTGAGTACACCAAATGTCTCGATGCAATTGTGTTGGGGCATTAAGTAGGATCTGGCAAACGATTTTCTACTACCCATGACGATATCTATCAGCTTATCAATGCAACAAGATACCACTTCTGTTAATGACAACTTCGCTGTTTTCGAATTCCATCACTTGGGCTGTGTCGGTGCCCTGTTTTTAAACAGCCTTAGGGAGATTATGTTGTTCATCCATTTTGTGCGGTTGTGAAGTTGTTTTGTTTGGATATTGTCGACATAAGAAATAATGAATGAGTGCTATTTTAAGTAATCATTGTCAATCAGTTATCATCTCTCGAAATTTTGCTATTTTGATTTTCTCAAGTATTCTGAATTCTATATATATCTTAGCACATCAAAAAAGCCAATTCATTTGAGTTCAACAATCTTTATTCCAGATTTTTTAATCACTGTATTCACTAATTTTCGAAAATATTGGATCTTATATAGGTACAAGACCTTAACATCGAATGAAGTTCATTTCTTGTAGACTTCTAAATAATAGTAAATTTCTAAAGAGTTTTTGATGTTTTTAGCGTAGATTTTTTGGATAAGGGAGTTCTGGAAGCAATTATTTATTTAAGGAGACTTGCCAGCTGAACAGAAAAAGTACTTGCTTGCTAATTTTTTTCGACATATGTTCTGGTAATTTAACCTGAATTTTACGTGAAATGTAAAATTCGGGTAAAATTCAGGATAAATTACCTGAACTGATGTACAAATTAGCTGAATAGTTCAGGTGTTTTTTTTTCAGGTAACTTTCAGGTATTTTTCAGGTGTGTTCAGGTACGGTTCAGATGAGAGAAATCTACCTGAACTGTTCAGGTAAGCTCAGTTGTTTTCTTCAAGAAATTTACCTGGACTTTTTAGAGCGTAGATCCTCTCCCCCTCCCCCAAATGCCTCATTAAAAATAGACAACGGAAGTTTTTGCAAAACAATCAATTTCATAGATTAGATGAGTTTTCAAAGTTGATAATTTCTTTGGCTCTGTAGGAGTTTAATGCTAATGTTAACGCGTTATTTGATAGCTTCATAATTGTGGTTCCGACAACTTCTTCCCTTAGTTGCTATATTTAGTGCAATTTTTTTTCACTGACGATCACTTCCTAAAAAGTCTGCTATAAGATTCAGTTCAGTTTGGGAAGCTATCAATGCTTAGAAATAATTAAACGCAGAAAAAAACTTTTTTGGCTGAAAACGTTTACTGTTTGTCGATAAGTGCGTTTGGAATATCATATGCGAACGGTCTTCGCCGAATTTGATTTTCAATTCTTATATTTCGCCTTTTATTCCGTATAATCAGTTACACAGTGGTAAGGTACAACTAATACAATTAAACTTCTTGTTAGAGGCAAAAAATTTTGTGGTGCAAGATTTCTTGAGGTAATTAAGCTTTTATTGTCTAAGAACTGAAGTGAAGCCTTCAGTCTAATCAGGCTATTTTAGTTCTGATGATTATAACATTTTGCACAAAAGGTAATTAATTTTTATTGAAATGTCCTGAATCCATCTAACCTGCCGTAGAATTTAGGATGCGGGTACTTGTTCTTGATGTTATATCTTTCTTTCCTGGAATTGTGTTCCGTGAAGTCACCAACCATTACCCACATCTCCTTTACTAAGCATCAAAAACTGCCCTGTACTGATAAACTTTAAAAAGAGCTTCTTTCTTTTATATTTCCAGGAATCTTCTGTTCGAAGAAAATTATCCGAATTAACTTAAAAGGATTTTGGTTTCCAAAAATAAACCTGCAGTGAAAAAAACAACCCATTTTAGATAGGCAAAAAACCTAAGTAAGGAACCCATTGTTATAAAACCCTCCCGTTCCTGAGTCTCAGTGCATTTCAGCGCTGAAACAGCACATTTTAATTGTAAAAAGGTAATTGAGTTCTGAGTTTTTTGCTCCAGAAAACTTCAAGCTTCTTCATGAGCAGTTTTTCTTCTTTATGTTTATATTGAGGTGATAGATTTTGCCCAGGCTAAAATTACCCTTTATAGCCTCAAGATTACTCATTCCACAAAGACAAGTGTGAATAGATTAGTGTCATACTTTTGTAGCCTATAACTGTAATTTTTATAGTAGTATACATACCCATTATACGTAAGCTAGTTTGTAGGCAAATACCACATAGCTCATTTAGCTTAGTGAATACCCAGTGGTTGGTGGTATTGATGAATCAGCGCTAAATCGGTCCCAATACATTGTGTTTTTTGTGGATAGCCAGTACTATAATCAAGCCCTCAACTTATACTGGCTAGTATTGGTTTTTGAGCAATTTTTATTGGATAAAAATTAATATGTTCTGCTTAACCTCCACCATCAGGGTCTGCTTTATCTGGGATTCGAACTTCGCGGGCGTAAATGTAACTTCAAAGTTTATTGTAGCAATATGTAACCCAAAAGCTAAGTGCTGATTACCAACAAGCTAGTTTAAGTATAAAGAGCGCATGTACTGCTGAGGTAATTACAGGTAATAATCGACAAAAGCATGACTCTATGCTGCACAGAATTAATTTCAGTGCATGATTAACTGTACATGATAAACTCAGCGTGAGTGAACTCAGTGTACTCAAATATATCACAATGAGGATAAACTTCACATAGGGGAACTTAAAATTTACTTGGCATTCAATTAAGAAATAAATTCCACGACTGAAATTGGGTTTTACTATTGATATATGCTGGGTCATCACTGAGATCCTCAAGGTCCCGGTACGACTTCCTATAAAAATTAAATGTTGTAAATACCCAGGCGGAAGTTTGAATCGCATATGTAAAGCAAATCTTGTTGGCATATTTAAGCTATCAAGTATAGCCAGTATAAATTGTTACATGAACAGGGCACTGGCTATTCAGAAAAAAAAGAGAATTTCTCCAGACTGATTCAGCGCTGAATTGCTGTGCCACCTACCTCAGGGCAATTTGACTGGTAGGCAGTCGCGCATTTAGCGCATTTGGCTTTGACTCGCGTGATATAGTTCAGACGGGCATTGTTTTCTATTGGCGTTTATTTCCTAGACCCAGGAAATATATCAAGACTGACGTTATAAACCAAAGTGATCTCTCATCGGACCGTTTCCCAGATCTTTTCCTGTCATTAAAACCAAACTCACAGTCAAGTCTGCGCAGACAATGGGCGGCTGTTAACACCCAATGACTAGCAATGATAGCCCCTCCACAGAAGTAACTTCCATTTCTGATAGTAATATTGACGAAGAACTGTCTTGGGTTGACTGCATCGTGTCCATTCACGATCAAATTTAGCTGAGAACTTACAATTGCATTTGATTTAGTGGAGTAAATAGGTTCTCTTGCTAATGAGTTGGCACCCAACAGAAAAGAAGCGATTACAAAGAACGTTGTTGCCAAGGTAATAAAATTTTCCATGATTATAAGGTAATCTTGGTGCTCTAATTGTTAGAACTCAAAAACTTTCCAAGAAGTGTCAACACTCTATGAAAAATATATTTAAAATGGTTGGCCTTGGTTTCTTGGTTCAACAAAATTCCTAAATTTGTTTCTTGGCCGATTAAATAAGAATTGTGTCTCAGCTAATTTCACTACTAAAGTTTGTTAACCTTGTGTGCAAAATAAGCAATCAAAGTCAATGATACTATTGGTCAATTAAGAAAGCGAACTAGAATTAAGGGGATTAGCAAATAATAGCAGAAAATGCCTCTGATCCGAAGGAATAAAACCTGATCAGATAGCAGGACGAATCGAATCCAAGAATAAAAGAATTGAATTAACTAATGAACTGACAATTAAAATTTTCGCAGCTGCATCTCTGTGAAACAAAACTTGATACACCTTGCTAAGACATGCAAGATCTTGACAGTCTTGACAAAACTTGGATTATTTTACCAAGACCTTGATAGGACAAAATTCGTGGTACATCTTGATACGAACTTACCATGATCTTATCAAGCTGTGTCAAGAAAATTTCTTGATTAAACTTGCCAAGATCATGTTAAAACATGGCAATAAAATTGCCACTGAAATTGGGAGGCGTAATAAGTAATCATAATGTAGTGATTGCTCTTTTCCTGAACATTATATTTATAAGTTGCTCTTTTCAAGAATTCGCATTGGAACAAACGTTTTTGTCCTCGGATTCGCGTATCCGTTTCTGTTAGTCATATATCCACAAAAACACGCTTCAAACCCACAAACAACGGTTTTTTTTATTTCTTTCAAACCCTTTTCAGTATTGATTTGGGCACAGACATGGAAAAAAATTGTGATATGTAAAGGTCTTTTAAAAAGTGAGGGTACTGTGGATCATAGACGCTTTTCGACAAACATTGAACTCATAAATTTTTTCTAAAGTAAAATGAGCATAGGTCCCAAAGCAAATTCAACCTCATGACATAGCTCCGAATTAATTCATTCAGTAGAACTGCAGAATTATTACTTTCAAATCTGTCGATAACTTTTGTTCTTTCTCAAAAAAATTTAATTTGAACTCCTTTGTCCTCTGCTCTCTCTCTCTAATTGCAAATAATTGACCTACTACATCGCCAAACCTAATGTTTTGCCTTTATGAACTGAGCAAAAGATCAGAAATTAAAGATTGCTCTTTTTCTCAACATTATTTTTTCAAATTGCTCTCTTCGAGTCTTTTCGAATTTAAACAAACGTTTTTGTCCACAGATTCTCAAATCCATTTTTTGTTGGTCATAGTTAAAAAAATGCCTACCGAACAGGCGAAAAACGGTTTTTAATCCATTCAACTCTCTTTTAGTTTTCAATCGGCACAACTAATGAAAATATTATGACATGGAAAAGTCTGTAAACAAAGGAGGGTAAAGTGGATCAGAATAGCATTTTGAGATAAAATGAACTAATAATTGTTTTCTAAAATACAACGAGCAAAGAAAGCTCACAAGGCAAATACATTCTCAGGAAATAGCTCTGAATTAATTCATTCAGTAGAACTGCAGAATTTCTTCTTATTTTAAAACTTAATATATTTGTTCTTTTCATTTTTTTCGCTTTTCGGTCCCTGTTTCATTGATACCAAATGCATGGATTGCACTGATGCACTTAAACCCCATGAATTGCTGATTTTGTAAAAAAAGAACTTTGTGGTCTTTCTTAGTTTAGATGTTATTAGTACTGTAGTTGCTGAGTTATTGATCACTTTACTGACTTTACTGAGTCTTCCTTAATTTTATTTAATGTTGCTATATGTCATATTAAAAATTTTTTGTTTTTCTGTTTTTTACATGGGGCCGTAGTAGGGGCCTTCTAGGTGGCGCTACTGTATAAGGCGTGTACTATATACATACCGAGCTAGCATCCACTCAAAAATTTCTAAATACTGGAAAAAGCGGCTCACTTGTTGGTTAATAAACCAACGGGAGCTGCATTTTCGGACATTCTTGATAATTCCTGCTAATTCTTGTTAAATCTTGATAACTCTTGCTTAATCTTATGATTTCGAGCGAATTCATGTTTTTTGTGCTATTGCTTTTCTGAATTTTTAATACATGGTACGTCTTGCCAAGTCATCGGTAATCTTTTTTGGAAGTCTTGCTAAGATCTTGTTTCTTGACACCCGTGCAAGAATCTTTCAAATCTTGATATTATATTGCCATGTAAAATGGCATGATCTTGGCAAGATTTTCCTTGTTTAAGTATGTTTTTATCATGGCTATCAATTTTCATTTCACTGGGATCACACTAAGATGGCCACCAGAGCCGATGGCCCTATAGATTTTTTCTTCTTTTCTTTCATGGCTCCAATGTGAGAATTGGAACTTATTTTATTTGATTAATTGTAAAAAATTATATAACTGAGCTACTGAAACATCATTGTTCAAATTCGATCTTTCTAAAGCAAAGCAACGTTTTGATTGTTGAAAAAATTGAAATCTGCTATCAGTATCGTACAGTCTTACAATCTTACAATTTCGCTTGCTCTTAGATGATCAGATATTCGTCATCAAAGTTCTCAATAATCGTAAATCAATTCAAAAAAATTACTTTTGAAACGTCAAACGAAGAAAAAATACTACAAGCAAAATTATAAGAGATTAATCTTCGGTGGTAAATAGTGACCTTAACAGCACGCAAAAGGGTTATGTTATGCGTGCAGTCAATTGCCTCGGCATGATTATCTTAACTTCAGCTCATTCACCGCAGTACTGCACATTTCAGGGAATTATTTTTTCAGAGTGGTAAGCATGAGCACATTTCAGTAATGAGTTGTATCCAGTCACACATCATTTTAGAACTCAAGAAACAAACTCCACTCAATCAAAGTTTCAGCACACCTATATGGTTCCAACCACGCTTGTTTAAACATTAAGTGCTACGTTGATCATTTTAGCATTCTACTTACGAAAAAAACGTTAAAATTAGACTTTCTAGGTATTAATGGTTTGTTATCAATGACTTAATTTTTCACATCCGAATTACTGACATTTGACAAAAAATATTTTACGCCATCCTTTTTTCTTTTTGGAGTAGATCTGATATGTATTGTTTGAACAAAAATAGACAAGCGAGAAAGCCATCACAGGATTTCTGGCAAACAAAGTTTATGTTAAACGATTTTGTGCTTCTTGGAGAAAAATTCAGAAAGCGTGAAACCTTTATGTGTCCTGTTTTGGCGATCAATTCGAAGATCTATGGTAATTCTTCCGATTCCACCTTAGTGGGGGTGGGAACTATATGGTCAAATTGGTTTGTTGTGAGTGGAACTAAGAAAGCTTAAGCGTAGAATATCAAATTCAAAAGATTATTTTCAATTTCACTTTTTTTGTCAAGCATTTAGAAAAGTTTAAAGTTTCGTGAAGAGTAGCCTTCTTTCACATTGTTCGCAATTTCGGTAATTATTGTTCAAATTTTAATAAAGCTTACAGAACATTTAATAAAAAGTTGTTAAAATTGGTGTTATTGGTTTTACAACTGAAGACTAGAAGACTCGCTGTTTTGTTTGAACCGACTATATTGTTTAAAAACTTCTCTAAACTTTTGAAGATTCGCCATTTATTGCTTCTTTAAGTCATTTTGCAAATTTTTTCAAGAGTACAGACATAAAACTGCCGACAAAAACTTTGTATACCAAGTTGAGGGGTAGTTTTGATTCTGCCTCCTAAGAAGATGTTCTGTAATTATGAATTTGCGGCCTTTGTTTTTTCAAATCGATGTTTATCCATTTTTCATAATTTGTTTCTGATATATATTTTAAAAATTTCAAAATAATCTATCACGTAACTATTAGTGACACTTACGTTATTTCGGAGCTATGCAGTGATAGCGGGGCCAGTTTTGGTCTAGCCGTGGAGTTTAGTATTGTTAAATAATTCGGATTGTTTTCAGTTGCCGTCCTTTTAATAAAATTCTTGCATTTGTTTCCGAATTACAGCAAAAAAACTGTTGATAATCAGAGACTCAATATCCCATTTAGAAATAGTTGAGGCCCGATGAACAAATCTCCATTTTTCAGAGTAAAAACCAAGTTCTTTTTGGCACCGACAATGTGTTTCTTTAAATTTTTACAGAAATCTTGAATTTTTCCAGCATTTGTTGTTCTTCCGATGATCTTATGACTTGGTCTCATAAACCAAAAGTCTAATTTTCCGTTTGCGAAGATAATATTGAAAGCATAGAATGCTTTCAGTTGACAGTGAAAGTTTCTTATATCTTTCACTGTATTTCATTCAATAACGTCAATGAAAGTTTTATCTTTGCCACTCTCTTCACCTTAATTCTTTCTTTGTGATGGTTAGTCTCATTCATCCTTAGTTCCCCAGACTGGTCCCAGCTTCTCCCTAGTGAAACAAGAATAAATCAGTATAGAGTTTTGTTTTGAAAATGTCCGTAAGGACTTTTTTTTTGAAAAATATCAGTCAGTTGTTAAATTTGACATTAATCTATTTCTGTCAACTGGTAGCTTAGTTCTTTTAAAAGCAGGTTGCATATTGTTTTGAGTCAGGCAAAACAATAAACTAAAACGGTTTAATGATAAAACTATTAGTTTTTTTTGGTTTTAGTACTAAGAGTTTTCATAAGCAATACTCATAAGCAATACTCATGGTATCATGTATAAACTAATGGTTTCTGATTTTGATACTTAGAGTTTTCAAAAAGAAAATTCTTATTTTCCACTATTTGTTGTTTTTGGGGTTACAATTGGTTCACTTGTCTCAATGTAAACTACAGGTCCCATTGCTGTTAGAAAAAGGCCCTGCGACCTCAATTCTTTTTTTGAAGATGTTTTACTGTATTTGATGTTCTTTTTGTAGACGTATGACATACTCTGAATAAAGGCAGCTCTAAGTGGCTTCCATTTGAGGTAGAAATGAACTTATTTACCTCTTTGAGTCGATAATTTGTGGTTTTAATGACAATAAATATTTTTTTTCATAAATAAAAGTTAATTTCAAATTTTTCTTTATTTCTCTCCTCTTCGTCAACTCATAATTTAATCTCGTTAGTTCTCATCTATTGTCTTTTGAGTTCAAGACTAATCGCTACTGGTTTTCAACTTGAGCAAATGTTTCGGTAATATGATTTTGGCAGAGAGTTTCAAGAAACATACTAAATGTTTAAAACTGAAACGTTTGGTTTCATTTTGAAACTTTGGGTTTCATTTGGAAACATCCTATTTGGTTCTTTTTGTTGTCTCTGACTTTCTAAAATAGCCCTGATGATGTTAGAATTAAGCAAAATTTGATAATAAAGATTTTTTCAGCCAATTGCGCAGACTTTCGATGGCTTCAAACTTGTGTTTTGCGATCTTATTTGTGGTTATTTTATCTTGCCTGTTTATGTGGCAATTTTGTAGCTTAACATGTAGTGTCTCTGAAGGTAGATGATGCTGTGTTCTCCAGCAGTTTGATGTGAAACCATCTAGTATTTTCCATAGAAGGTTGCGGGTTGTCTTCTTTTCGGTTTTTTTTGGTTCAAAATTTGACCCTTATGCTCAGCTGCTTTTTTTCCGACTTGTTAACAAGATTCAAAAAATTAAATTGCTTCTACTTTTTGTTAGTAGATAACAAGTTGGATTGTTGAGTTCAGGCTTACTACCTTAACTTTTTTTTACTAAAGGCTTTATCAACTAAAAGATTTTAAGCTTTGTACAGTGATAAGGTTTTTTATTTTTTTTGCTTTATTTTTATTACCGTGTTGGTTCCCGCTCAACGGCAATTCCTAGTCGTCCTCTTAAGCCCAAGCCATTTTAATTTATTCTTTTATAGATTTCATTTCGTGACAATTTTTTCACTCATACACCACTTGATCTCCAAGAAGTATGCGTTTTTTGAACGTTTCCTATCTGTTTCTCATTTTTTGACAATTCAGTCAATCTGTAGATGAGTGGGGTCGGAACATTATCTGACAACTCACATTACCAGACCTGCTTTTACTAAAAATGGAACACAGTATTTCTCCTAATATCTTTAATTGTTTCAGTCATAGTAAAATTTACAGAGATAGGAAGTGTAGAAACTTAATAATTATAAACAAAAAAACTAATAAATAATAATAACTGAACTATCGACCGATGAGAGAAACCACTTGTAATGGCGGGGAGGGACGACACTCACATAAATTCAATACAATACAGGAAGAAATTTAATTGAACTTAGAATGTTCCCCAAGTAACTGAACCATGTTGGGTTTTCTTCGGGTCCTTTATGTATTCATTAAGAAAAAAACTGCCTATTTTTCTTCTTTGCAAGACTGCATGACATCAACAAATTTTTTTTTTGGAAAATAATTGTGCTGCAAAATACCTCTCTTCATTATAGTTTTTTCATGCAAATTGCATTTTGACATTTTTGTGGTTAAAAATTTATTGAGTTCGCTCGTGTATATACAAACTTGCTGTTGGTAATTTCAAAGTTGAGCTTGAGAGGGCAGGCTTCTTTCTATTCATGATGCTATGACAGTAAGTGGCAGACCTTCAATATGAAAGCAGCTATTTGGTTGTATACCAAGATTGATTTTAATATCTGAGGATGAGTCAAAATTTGTCTGTGAAAACAAGCTTTGATGGGCAATTGAACTGCCTCTCTAGTGTTATTATGAGATTTTGATTGATAGTTGCAATTAATACAGAAGACTATTGACCATGACTGAGAACAAAAGAATTCAAAATGATTTTTTTTGTATACAGTGGGAATTATGTTCCTGTATCCATATATGCATTTAATGCCCTGCGCAACTTTTTTTTAAAATTTTTACTTGTATTTGATATCTGACGTGTTTGTCAATATAAACACCGAGTTATTTTTTTGTTTTCGAACTCATTAATTTGTCTCCAACCTTAATTATTGTTTCATCTTGAGGATTAGAGCAACGAAAAACAAAAGACTCTAATTTATCCGGATTGATCTTGAGGTGATGTAGTTTTAAAAATCGTATACCTTTTTCTGTGGCCTTTTCAAGCTCGTCTTTGCATTTGGCAGCTTCATCATGAGAGCTTAATGGGACTGTGTCATCGGCGTATTGTATTACTTCACGTGAAAAAAAATTGCTGAGATCATTGACATATAGATTGAAAATTAAAGGACCTAAAACTATTCCTTGCGGATTTCCTTGACCCAGTTCAATTCACCCTGATATAACATTATTGATTATGACTCTTTGGTTCTGTTTGAAATCTAGCTGGTAGTTAGATGTTGACCTGGTATCGAATATCCAAGAGGGGTATGCTTTTGAATCATGAGCTCTTGATTAATGGGTCAAAAGTTTTGATAGATCTAAAATTGTGCTGCAGAAATTTTTTTCCTGTTTTTGTTGCATCGTTTGTTCCAGTTAAATAAACGATCGCATCGGTCGTAGAAATTTCTTTTCTGAAACCAAACTGCGTTTAAGAAAGTAAGGCATTCTTAACCACATATTCATCAAATTGATGTTTAATAGGAGATTCAAAAATTTTGCTAATGCTGGTGTTAACAAAATTGGTCGATAGTTTCGAGGATGATCAAGGAGTCTTTTTCTAAAAAGGGGAGTGATGTTGGTGTTGGGTCTTTTGAGTTCAGCAGGGAATGTTTCTGTTTTGATAAATTCATTCAATAGAAAACATATAAGCTCAGCTAGTTCACTTTTCTCTGGCTTTCTCAAGCTCGTCTTTGCATTTGAGAACTTCATCATGAGATATTAATAGGATTGTGTCATCTAAGTATTGTAGTGTTTCACATGACAAAAAATTGCTGGGATCAATAAGATATAGATTGAGAAGAGAGGAACTAAAGCTGTTCCTAGTGGAACTCCTTGAGCCATTTCAATCCACCTTGATTTAACATTTTTGATTATGACTCTTTGGCTTCTGTTTGAGAATTAGCTGTTATTTAGATTTTGATGTGGTACTGAAAAGCCAAGAAGAGAACGCTTTTTTATCATGAGCTCGTGATTAATGGAGTCAAATGCTTTTGATAGAGCTAAAAATTTTGATAGAGTCAAATTTTTTTCTCCTTTTTGGTTGCATTTTTTTCAGTTAAATAAACAAGCGCATCTGTTGTAGAAAACTTTTTTCTAAAACCAAACTGTGTTTCAGAACGTAAGGCTTTCTTTGGTACATATTCATCAAATTGTTGTTTAATAAGCCATTCAAAAACTTTTGCTAATGCTGATTTTATCGAAATTGGTCGATAGTTTAGAGGAAGATCAATGTGTCCTTTTTTAAAAACTGGAGTGATGTCGGTTCTTTTAAGTTCAGCAGTGAATTTTTCCGTTTTTATAATTTCATTCACTAGAAATTCATTCGCTCCTTGAGCCAGTTCATTTCACCCTGATATAAATTATTGATTATGACTCTTTGGTTCTGTTTGAAATCTAGCTGGTAGTTAGATGTTGACCTGTATCGAATATCCAAGAGGGGTATGCTTTTGAATCACGAGCTCTTGACTAAGGGGTCAAAAACTTTTGATAGATCTAAAAATGTGCTGCAGAAAATTTTTTCCTGTTTTTGCTTCATCGTTTTTTCAAGTTAAATAAACGAGCGCATCTGTTGTAGCAATTTTTTTCTGAAACCAAACTGTGTTTAAGAAGGTAAGGCATTCCTAACCACATATTCGTCAATTTGATGTTTAATAGGAGATTCAGAAACTTTTACTAATGATGGTGTTAACAAAATTGATCGATAGTTTAGAAGATGATCAAGGTGTCCTATTCTAAAAAGTAGAGTGATGTTGGGTCTTTTGAGTTCAGCAGGGAATGTTTCTCTTTTTATAAATTCATTCAATAGAAAACATATAGGCTCAGCTAGTTCACTTTTCTATGGCTTTCTCAAGCTCGTCTTTGCAATTGAGAACTTCATCATGCGAGATTAAAAGGATTATGTCATCTAATTATTGTAGTGTTTCACATGACAAAAAATTGCGGAGATCAATTACAAATAGATTGAAGAAGAGAGGACCTAAAGCTGTTCCTAGTGGAACTCCGTGAGCCATTTCAATCTACCTTGATTTAACATTTTTGAATATGACTCTTTGGGTTCTGTTTTGAAAATTAGCTGTTTTTTTTTTTAGATTTTGATCTGGTATTAAAAAGCCAAGAAGGGAACGCTTTTGTATCATGAGCTCGTGATTAATGGAGTTAAATGCTTTTGATAGAGCTAAAAATTTTGATAGAGTCAAATTTTTTCTCGCTTTTTGTTGCATCTTATTTTTTCAGTTAAATAAACAAGCGCGTCTGTTGAAGAAAACTTTTTTCTGAAAACAAACTGCGTTTCACAGCGTAATGTCTTTCTTTTGTATATATTCATCAATTTGTTGTTTAATAAGCGATTCAAAAACTTTTGCTAATGCTGATTTTAACGAAATTGGTCGATAGTTTAGGGGAAGATCAATTTCTCCTTTTTTAAAAAGTGGAGTGATGTCGGTTCTTTTAAGCAGGGAATTTTTCTGTTTTTATAAATTCATTCAATAGAAATTCATTCACTCCTTGCGCCAGTTCAATTCACCCCGATATAACATTATTGATTATGTCTCTTTCGGTTCTTTTTAAAATTTAGCTGGTAGTTAGATGCTGACTTGGTTTCGAATATCCAAGAGGGGAAAGCTTTCAAATCATGAGCTCTTTTTTAATGGATCAAAAGCTTTTGATAGATCTAAAAATGTGCTGCAGAATTTCTTTTCTTGTTTTTGTTGCATCGTTTTTTTTCCAGTTAAATAAACGAGCGCATCTGTTGTAGAAAATTTTATTCTGGAACCAAACTGCGTTTAAGAAAGTGAGGCATTCTTAACTACATATTCATCAATTTCATGTTTAATAGAAGATTCAAAAACTTTTGCTAAAGCTGGTGTTAACAAAATTGGTTGATAGGTTAGAGGCTGATCAAGGTGTCTTTTTTAAAAAAGTTGAGTGATGTTGGCTCTCTTGAGTTCAGCAGGGAATGTTTCAAGTTTTTATAAATTCATTCAATAGAAAACATATAGGCTCAGCTAGTTCACTTTTCTATGACCTTCTCAAGATCGTCTTTGCATTTGAGAACTGCATCATGAGAGATTAACAGGATTGTGTCATCTAAGTATTGTATTGTTTCACATGAAAAAAATTGCTGAGATCAATAACATATAGATTGAAGAAAAGAGGACCTAAAACTGTTCCCAGCGGAACTCCTTGAGCCATTTCAATCCACCTTGATTTAACATTTTTGATTATGACTCTTTGGGTTCTGTTTGAGAATTAGCTGTTATTTAGATTTTGATCTGGTGTTGAAAAGCCAAGAAGGGAACGCTTTTGTATAATGAGCTCGTGATTAATGTAGTCATATGCTTTTGATAGAACTAAACATTTTGAAAGAGCCCAATTTTTTTCGCGTTTTTGTTGCAACTTATTTTTTCATTTAAATAAACAAGCGCATCTATTGTAGAAAACCTTTTTCTGAAACCAAACTGTGTCTCAGAACGTAGGGCAATCTTTTATACATATTCATATTCAACAATTTCTTGTTTAATAAGCGATTCAAAAACTTTTGCTAATGCTGATTTTAACGAAATTGGTCGATAGTTTAGAGGAAGATCAATGTGTCCTTTTTTAAAAAGTGGTGTGATGTCGGCTCTTTTAAGTTAAGCATAGAATTTTTCTGTTTTTTTAAATTCATTCAATAGAAAACATATAGGCTCAGCTAATTAAACTAGCTGCGTTTCGCAATGCCCAAGAGAGAATGGCAGAAGGACCCAAGGATTTGAATTTTCCAAGAACAAAATGCGCTTTAAGACATTCAAACTTAGCAAAAAACCTAGAGGAAAAGGTGTTTTCTTTGCCTCACCAGGGGCAGGTCTATAGAATAGTTCCTATTTTCAAAAGATTCTCCTAATTTACCTTCTCCTAATTTTAATCAAAGTAAGTTTGCTATTATATTTTTTTCTGTAAAAATTTCATTGAAAGAGTTTCTTAAAGAGTATACCGTAGTTGTCGTTTTCAAGGAGTTTTTAACCTCATTGATCATTTTCCATTTCTTGCGCTCTGAGGTTGAGCTTTCAATTAGCTGATGATGAAATTTCTCAAAATCTTTCTCATAGCCAGCGCACTTTTTGGCTTTCAATTTGAAAAAATCGTTGAAAAATTCTGAATTCAGACAGATTTTTGTTACCTGTATTTTTTGAAATGAACCGATTGGCAAAGGAAAACTACGATTTGTCGTTTTTATAAAAAACTATTTTGATTGGAGCATGAAGGAGTATTTGTTTTTCAAGTTTTCGCTCAAGTTAGCGTAGCATTTCATTTGGAACTGCAGAACTGTAATTTGTTTCCCAATTTAATTGTTTGATAGATTGTTAAAAAAATCTTTTGGGCTGCAATTTATTTTATCTTAAACTTGTTTTTTAATTACTTTGTTCTTGCTTTTTTAATTTTTGGGCAAGTTATTTCGACCCACAGAGTAGCAAAAAGCGCACTTTTGAAGCTAGATAAAAACGTAGTTATGGGTTAAGTTTCCTAGGAGCAGTTAACAATATACCGTCCTCTTTTGAACTCACCCGATCACTGCCAAAAACAGGACAGTTTGTTTTGTTTGGGTTGATAAAATCCGTGTCAATCTTTGTATCTAGCCATGTTTCAGACAGACCATCGATGCAATTAGCGCCAACATCATTCGTTAGGCTTTTTAGCTGAAGTTGTTTTCTTATTATGCTCCGTACATTTAAATAAGGAAGTTTTAGATTGTCCAAATATGTTTCGCAATCGAGTAATATGTCTTTCACTGATTTAATTGTCCCAGGGTTGGATTCAATATCTCAGGAACTCAAAATAAATGACCAGATACTATCAAAGTATAACCAAATAAATATGTTAATTTAGACCAAAAAATCTTAGTGATATTAAAGCTTGCTTCCTGCTCCGGGACTTGGTCTCTGGCCAAATTGGAGTAAAAATTATTATTGAGTTAAGTGATGTGGGAAAACAGCAACTCAACAACATTATTCTTAAAATTATTAAACATATCTTGATAGAAATAAATAAGCTTATCAAACATTTGAGACCTAATTCTTTCAATACAACAGAAAAATACAATTGATTAGGCATTTTATAAAGCTATCAATACTAATATGGTTGGTAACGGTAATGACTATTCAAGTTTAAATTAGGGTTTGCACTTGCATTAGGCCTGTACTGCTCTAGGAGTTTTTAAAATTGATTTTTAAATTTATAGCTCTGGTTGGTGAAATTATTAGTATCCCAAACGCCAGTAGATGTTTGAAGGAAAAACATTAGAAGATGATTTTAGGGAAAGGAATGCCATGATTGAAACTCAAATGTACATTGTCATGATAGAGGAAATTATAACGGCTAATCTTCGGTTTGAAGGAGGGAATTGAGCGTATTAATTCATTCATCTTGAGAAACACAATAATTTCACCTAGAGAGCCCATTTTTTCTTTAAGTGCTGCAATTAACCTCATCAATTGATTTGTTTTTTGATCTATTGTAGCCAGTTTCTTTGAACGGTATTACCTCCAAGACCAAGAATACATCAGGTTTGGACCTATTTTTATAGGCATCATTACAGGCATCCACAACTTTAATTTTCTCATTGGTGTTTGACCCACGGTAGGCATGGATAGCTGTGGCCAGTGATATTCTTGCATCACTTTCTAGTTTACCAATGATGCTGCTAACCAGATCCAAGTTTGATTGTTCTTGTTTGAGGGGGATTAATTAAAAATCTCTGATTTTCTCTGAAAAAACCTGGTTTTTACGAGATTTTGAATCATGGTTGGCTCTGCCATTCCCTTCAGTAGATGACTTTTCCCATGTTTTGTCCTGCAGTTGTCGCTGATAAGTAACGAGCACATTTTCAATTAATTTTTCTTTTTTGATGTAAGTCAAGATATAATTGACTTAGGAAGTAGGAAGTTTCCTTTTTAAATTGATCCCATTCCGTTGGATAGCAATGAAGGATCAATCTGTTGGTTTAGATTGATATGCTCTTGGCTTTCTAGTTGAATATTATTAGAATTTGTGATAGACGTTGCAATTTTGTGTATTTTGAATGAATACGGTCAAATTTGTTTTTGCTGTGTCTGCATATGTGCAAAATTGACCAATGTTTCAAAAGAAGAATGGTCAACTGTACTGTTTCAAAGTTTATTAGCTGTCTGCCTTAAAGTTTGAACTCTGTTGTACTTAACATTTGAACTAGATTTTGTTCACAAGTTGATTTTGCATTAATCTATCCTAAGAAATGTCGCCTCAATAAATTCGCCTAATAAATGTCGCCTAAGAAATTCCGCAATTACTTCCAAAACGCACAAAAGTGCAGGTCATCTGTCATATGAAGCATTTATGCCAAGTTTACGAGCAGGAATTAAGAAGAAGATGATTAGAATAGATGAAGGTTTCAGAGACCGTTTGTTTTCGGCGTAATGCAAATTTATTACCTGTAGAAACCTCTGCAAAAAATACAAATTGATGATATCTATTTTCCTACTGAGCCCACGAATCAAAACTCTTTTACATAAACCCGGTAATTTCTACCCTTTGGGCCATTTTCCAACGGAGACGAGGAAGCGTGATTTTGGTCTCACAAGTTCTGAAGAAAGAAAGTTTAAAAGACAGCCCACCAACTTGTCATGGCGCTCCTGAGTATTTTTTATAGGTTTTTTTCAGAGACAACTAAAACGTGCTTGAGACAAAGATTGCCGCTTGCAGATTAAAAAAAAATTGGAAAGCAGTCCTCTGATTAAAATGCAATAAATTGGCTCAAGTAGTTTCCGATACGGTGATGAGAACTCAGCTACCGTGCTCGTTACAAGTGAATTAAGCTCGACCGTTGTGCGCTCATCTATCCATGGAACAGATTCAATTCAGCTGCATGTTGCTTGAATAAACGAATAAAACCGCGGGTCGCCACTTCTTAGTAGTCATACAAGGACCATATATGATGTCATACAATTCATAATGTATTTCCTAGTCCGATCCGACCCTTGTATGACTGCTAAGAATTCATACATGATAATTGGATGATTACCTAGAAATCTTATATGAACCTAGTATGATTACCAAGAATCATACATTTACTTTTCTTATACGTTTTCACCAGTTTGTGTTTTTAAAATTTTAATCGGTAAGGCATCACCTATGTGATTCCCCGGCATCACTTTGTGGTACGCCAAAAGACACTAATGTGCAATATCATTTGCAAATTTGGGCACTAATTGAAAGAGTAAATACAAGAAGATTACTATAGATTTTATATAGTCTGAATCCAGTTTATACTTATAAAGGCGCATTCATTTGAAATATTGAAAAATTGCAAATAACCTCAAATTTGTTTTTGTGAATAATTCAACATGGAAACTTATTCTTTTAGCGCACACAAATAATCAAATGAGGATTGCAAATGTGACCCAAAAGTTTAATGTCTGCTGACTACATATTGCTAAAATTTGTGGCACCAGCCAATGTTTTTTGTGTCATGTGTCATATATGAACTTGTACGACTACCAAGAGTCCATACAAGTCATATGTGACCTAGTTTGATTACTAGGAATTATATGACCTTGTATAACTACAAAAAACTTTGTATGATGGGCAGCCCCGGACGAACACTTATTTATATGAGTCTTTTTTGCAAACTTTTTAAGGATATTATATTTGATTGTGTCAAAATTTTTTTTTGATTTGTTGTATGTCTTGAAACAGGCTGAGAAACGCAAAGAAAACATACGCTATCATTACTTGATCTTTCTGTTGCTATACTAAAACTATTTCTTGTGTAGCCTGCGGTGCAGCTTAGCTCCTTGGAGAGAGAATTTTTTATGGGCAGAGAGGTGTTAAGAGTAATGGAAAACTTTGGTGAGAAGCCCTCGCATTTTTAGCGACGAAGAAACTGAAAAGGGTTAATTTTCTGTAAGATTGGGGCAATTTTTTATTCAATGCAGTCTCTTTGTTTTTTTGAAGAGTAACTCCAAAATCAACTAAAACCAAAGACCCGTTGGTAAGCAGTACCATTTTCTTCAAACCGTCGTGTACTTTACTTTGGTTTGGTTGAATTATTCAATGAAATGTATGAGAAGGTTTACTGAAATGGTAGCCCCTTTAGAGATGAAATTTGTGTTTTTACTGCTTTATGTATCACAGGAACCAAATATCTGAAAACGACGATTAAAAAATACGCCGCCGAAAATTGCTGATCTTAGAGAAACTCAACGCTAGCAGATTCACTGTGATTCTATACATGAAATGTTGATTGTCACTGCTACACTGCACTCAGTGGCGCAAACAAATTTTTACAATCTTACACTGCATTCACATCCGGGTCGAGAAAATTTATGTAAGAAATGCGCTGAAGTGCGCTGATTTTTCAAAAAGTTCAGCGCAAACACCTTACATAAAATTGCGCTGAAACTCTGCAAGAAACGCGCTGAAAACCGCTGAGTTTTTAAAAAATAGCCATCAAAGAGAATCGAGCCCTGCTCTCCGGTGCCGCAGCCTTCACCCAATCCACTGCGCCAAAGATTCCTGAAACTCTTCCTAATTAATTTAATTTAATATTAATAGACAGTTTAAGAAGAAATGCGCTGAAATTATGTAAGAAATGCGCTGAAAACTCAGCGCATTTCTTACATATTTTCGAAAAAGGTTTAAATCCACTAAATAATTTTAAGAAATGCACAGAAATTTGACTACTTTTCTTACAAAGTTTCAGCGCATTTCAGCGCAAAGTTATGTAAGATTTTTGCGCTGAAAATTTTGAGAAATCAGCGCGTTTCAGCTCATTTCAGCGCATTTCAGCGCATTCAGCTCATTTTTTACATAATTTTAGCACATTCACCGCACTTCTTACAAAATAACGCGCTGAAACGGCGCTGACATCTCGACCCGGGCAGTACAACTTACACTTAGCCGGTCCCATAATTTTGCAACGCTATCGAACGTTTCAAAGGTCAAAGTTCAGTTTTAAAACATTCAGAGATCAGCATTTCGTTGTTCAATTGCATGACCAGAAGTTGCAACATTATGGGACTTACTAAAAGTTTTGGGCGTTGACCTGGTGTTTTTTTAGTGTTTCGAAATTAGTTGAAACGTTTTGAAGCGAAGAAATTTTTTCGTGCAGTTCTTTCACATTTATTACAATTTCTGCCTCTTTCATCAGGTTTTTGTATGTAGACTTCTTTGGTTTTTAATTTACAAAGGATGGTGAGTTATCGAACGAACATTATTTGTATTGCGAGTTGTTCGGTAATAGCTGTTTCTATGGAGCTGTTTCGTTTTCGGCCATTCTCATGTTATCTTGCCCCTCTTACTGTTCCAAAAGGATTTTAGAGTTAATTTGCAGGCTCATTTTATTCTGTGAGTTGTTGGCTGCGGTCAGAATACAACTTTTAATTAGGATAGGCGTCCATGATAAATAACTGGGGAAACAAGTGCACATTGTTTTCATTATCTAAATTATACTACAACAACTTATAGGGGTCTATTATGATCGTTTTCGTAACTTTTCTCGATAGTTTTTTCAATCCATTTATGGAAGAGTGGCACACTGGCAAAATACATGTTGCTAATGTATGTGTAGTCTCTCTTCCGTCTCCGTTGATAAGGATGTCTGTGAGTTGTGACTCCGTACACACACTGTACTTTACTCAGCCAATCATCACTCATCAGGTAGAGGGGAGACCCACTGTCACCCCCACTTGTACAACTGTTGAGAACTAAGCAGTAAAATTTACAAAAAGATTGTTGTGTATCACGCATTACGCCCAAAAAAGCGCATTACGCCCAAATACATTTCAATTTATATTGAAGCTATTTGTTATATATGTAAATACAAGTATTATAAACGAAAGTTTTTAAAATTATCATATTGGTTTGTTTTCATGGTACCAAATTTCGGATTCGGTTTTGTTGTTTTTAATTAATGATAGAGATCTGTATCTCTAATCCTTTTCCACAAAACTGATCCTTAGCTGATAGGTCAACTTATGAAATGGCCATGTTCGATGGATATCTGCTATGAAAAGACGAGTTCATGTCAAAACTTTAATGGTCGGGTTGCTAATAATGACCGGAGTATGCTCCTTGACTGCTAAAGATGCACACTAAATAAAGTTAAGGTAATTTTACCTTAACGGGGTTAAGGTAAACTTGTGTTAAAGTAAAGTTAAGGTAAAGTATATCTTAACGTCACCTTAGCTTGAGTTAAGGTAAAAATTTAGCTTAACTTTGTTAAGGTGAAATTACCTTAAATTACTTTGTTTTTTTTGTGTAACGTTCCGCAGTAAAAATACTGAGAAAATGATAGACTTGTTCAACAAAAATGAACACGCCTTCAATACTTTTTTATCTATACTTTTTCAAGGAGAAATTTGTAAATGGTCACTTTTGTTCGGCTTCCCATCCTTTAAAAAGTAGTTACGGTAAGTTTACCTTAATTGTTCAGGTGTGTTTTTCAGGTAAATTTAAAATATGTTCATGTAAAAATTCAGGTGAAGCCCCCCCCTAATTTTTCAAGTAATTTTCAGGTAAATTTTAGGTAAGTTAAGATAAGTTCAGGTAAGGCAAAACTACCTGATCGTTTCAGGTAATTTCAGGTATTTTTTCAGGTAAATTTACCGCAACTTTTTTAATGTGTGGTTGAGGTGGGCGCATGTGTCAAAAATATAAGGTCGGAGTCGAGCATGAGATGAGAGAGACGGCGTAATCTTGTAAATTTAGAGAGGCGTCCTAGCAAATCTACCCACAAAAAATAGTCGATTTCCAGTAGCCTTCTATAATTGCTTCTTCTAAATGCTCAAATCCAACCAAACTTGAAATGGGATGCGTTTGTCTATTCTAGTTTGTCTAGAAAATCATTGTTAGAGCGTAGTCCAGAACAGCAGGAGTTTTTGTTTGCTCTAGCTTGTCAATGAGAATAATAAATTACAATTTCATACTTTTTAGGGCTTGCTTGCTAATGTTTTACTATCCTCTACTTAAGTTGAAAATTTGGTACATAATTGGAGCCTGCAACATCGATCAAATTTGGTCTACAATGTCTAGAAAAAATTATCTTCATAAAAAGCATAGATATTGTATATTTTATTTTACAATTAGATATTTATGCCTTCAATCAATTTTAATAATAGTTTTTAGTTTGCTTTCACTCCATTTTAGCTAGGCAAACAGGTATGGTGGCGGCTGCGTTTTACTAATACCAAACTATTTCAAGGCCAAATTTGGCAGTAAATGTATAATAGCATGAAAAGCGAAATCTAAATCTACATTCTATCCAAGCCATCTTTTTTGTTCACTTTTGCCAACATTTTTTTTCTTAGGAGCTATTTTTAGTATGTGATTATCATTCATGACGTGAAACTGAAGCTAACTCAATATGATCAAAACGGCATTAAGAGTTGTAAACAACTTGAGGAAAGTGAACCATAATCCCTACGATTGGTTTGCAAATCGAACTGTTGTTGATACAGAAAATCGGACAAATTTTTTACATTGTTAATCAACTTCCCATGACCTCAATTTGTTACTGAAAAAGTAACATCATGGAAAACTGTTCACATTCTGTCAATTGCCTTATCTACAACTCATCCGAGATAACGTTCTGGCACGCCAACATTGTGACTAGCAGCATAAAAGGAGCTTGAAAACAACCAAAAATGAGTCGAAACGCGTAAATTGTGTCTTATTAAAACAAAAAAATCTAAAGTTTTGAGGAACAATTTGATCCAGAAGGATACAAAGTCGACAAAAAAACTGAACAAAAATAATGCTATAAGAGAACAAAATCACGTCTAGAATCAGATTTTTACAAAACTTTGAACTTATATATTTCCTTAACCAAATTGAGAAAAATCTTTTAAAATCCGAACTCTACACTTGAAGGGCTTTCATATGATACCACACAAAGCTCTCTTTGATGAATATATCGTTTGGCGAAAGTTAACTGAATAAAAAAACCATTTGAGAATAGAGGCCTCCCCCGAACTTGCAGACCATTTTTGCCCATTATTTTACTACAGCGCATTGCATTGTGAAGCGTTTTATGTAACAATCTTAACAGACGTTTTTTGTTTGTGGGTGGTTGTTTGTTGTAACAATTTGTTGCTTTGAGTTCATCTGATAACTTACTAATGAGTTTCTTGTTTTTAGTTTTAAAAATCAAACAGCATTTTTTTAATGAGTAGTTCTATTTTTTGAGGACCTAGTTTCTAATATTCTAATTTGTTGGAATAATTTTCGAGCTCTTTTCTATGGTAATTAGACCTATGATTGTCATTGCTGTAGTAGTTAGCATTTCTAGTGTTGATATTACAATTGGATTACTCTTCCAGTCGTTTTCTTCTTTTAATTCTGTCTGCCTTATTTGTCTTTTTAAGAACACGATAAAAAAACGTTTCACTGTCAGTGAGAAAATTCTGATTTTTCCTTTGATATCACAAGTATCAGTCAAAACACTAAGTAAAACCAAACCCTATATTGTTTCCTCCATATCTAACTACACCAACTACCTAATAAGGCGCAAAAACTGTTGAAAAATGCTGTAGATTAGCCTTAGCTTGAATTTTCGGTGGAATTTTATTTGCAGTGATTCTATAGAGGAGGCACTGTAACATAGATTTAACATAGTTTTGAAATGTACCTGTGTTCTGCATGCAAATGTCACGACTTCCATAGTGATCATCGTCTAGGTCCGTGAAAAAAGTCATTCTGTGCTCAAAAAGGAATGTCTCTTGTAACACCTCCGGGCTAAAAACAGAGAGTGGCGCTACCAGGTACTTGCACATATTGGTACTTGCACATTGGTGCAAGTACCAATATACTGCCCAGGTTTAGGTGCGCGACCCTAGACTGCTCTTATCAGACCATTTGGGTCGCACACTGGTGGCGTGGTGCGACCCAAAATACATGGTCTGGGAAACGCTTGAGTCGCATGATGGTCTGGACAATGGTCGCACTACGGTCTGATCAGAGGGCAAAGTCGGGGAAATTGTCTGGACAATGGTCGGCCGCGCTACGTTCTGATTATAGGCCAAATTCGCACTATAGTCTGATCATAGGTCGGACGAAAGTCTGGACAATGGTCGCACTAAGGACTGATCAGAGGTCAAAGTCGCACTATTGTCTGATCATAGGTCGGACGAAAGTCTGGACAATGGTCGCACTACGGACTGATCAGAGGTCAAAGTCGCACTATAGTCTGATCATAGGTCACACGAAAGTCAGGACAATGGTCGCACTACGGTCTGATAAGAGACCAAAAGTCTGGACACAACTTGCCCCAAAGTCTGATCACAGAGCATTAACTGACTATATTTATTTGACTGCAGTTTTTATCACTGTTTTTGATAACTCAAAAAAAGTTGCGGGAACTTCAAAATGACTTTCTGTTTATATTTTTATCAATTAGTTTTGTCCTAACCTTAACAAGATATACTAAATTATTAAATTTTAGGTTGATTAGTATATAGGTTTGAATTGAATAATTTAAGCAAATAACAAAGGATTGTGACATGTATTAAGGAATGCTTTGATCAGAAGGGGCGTTGGTCGCACTAAAGTCGCACAAATTTTTTGGGTCGCACTAGGGTCGCACCAAGTCTTGGGTCGCACTACGGTCTGATCGTCGCACAACGGTCTGATCAGAGGGCTTTGGGTCGCACGATGGTCTGATCAGAGGTCTTTTGGGCCACACTCTGGTCGCACGATTTCTTGTGTCGCACTACGGTCTGATCAGAGGGCCGTGGGTCTCACGATGGTATGATCAGAGCGGTCTATGGTCGCCCACCTAAACCTGGGTGAGCAACAAAAAATACAAAATGACCGCTCTGATCATACCATCGTGAGACCCACGGCCCTCTGATCATACCGTAGTGCGACACAAGAAATCGTGCGACCAGAGTGTGGCCCAAAAGACCTCATTTGAGGATAACCACTAAATGATCCAAAACACGAAAAATAATAAATTGGTAAATAAATTATTTTTTTTGAGCGCTGAGTTATGGTAAGATTTATAGGGTAATCCAACATGGCAAATTGAGGGCTTGCATGGATCTCTCCTTCACGAATAAAGAAATTAAACTGATGCTGCAATTTGTAAAATTAATGCTCCATTCCAGTTTACAGTTGTTTTTTCTTGGTTCATCAGTTTTGATGTAAATCAATATTTGTTCCGAATCACGTTATTGGGGGAGGAACTGCATGCTCAATTGGACTATTTTGTTCAGTGAATTTCGGCCGTTAAATATATTTCTCGAAGAGAGTTATGAGTGCAACCATTATAAATCTCGTACAGCATAGAATATAGAATTAAAAAGATTCTTTTGAAATTCTTGTTTTGAGGATAGTTATCGAGGCTTAAAATTTTACGGTTAATCCTTGTTTTTGTTCACGTTTTCCGGACATTTTTCTCCAAAAATTCATCTCCAAAAATTCATCTCCAAAAATGACACAAAAATGATTCTAAGCCCATGTTTTCATATTTTCGGTATTAGAGATCGAAAACAGCGGAAACAATTTTTGCATAAAATCACGAGAGGGCTAGTTTTAATTCCAATTCATTAACAATGTACTGAAAAAAAGATTTAGACGGATTTTCGCTAACTCAAACAATCTTTATCCAAAATGCATCAAATAGTTTTGGTTTGATGAAAGAATTGTTGTCAAATCTTATACTTCGGTTATATTGGGAAAAATTACTCGTTGTTAGTGAACGGGCAACAAAATCAAGGCTAGATTTGCAATCGTCGGTGCTCCTAACAATGAGAAATCGTTAGGATTCTACTACGGTGATGTCTTTTTCAAAAACTATTTTAGCATTTTAAAAAAAAATTATTGTATGATTTTAGAGATCACAATGGTTTCCAGCTAAAATTTAGTTTTTCTCAACTAAAAATTTCTCGAGACAAGGCTCATTTAATGTGGCCGAAATTGTTATTTTTTCAGCGAAATAAACTGAAACTAAATTCATGTGGTTTGCCTTCATTTGCTGCCCGTTCTGCAATTTCAAGAGTGATTCTCAAAAGTTGACTTCTCTAACAGATATAAATGAACATTTGTAATTCTTTATGTTGATACATAATGTCTCTTATCTCTTTAAACATAGTTGCTAGAAAAAATTTCAGTTGCCTTTTGAACTTTGCCACTTATTTCCTAATTGCGCCATTTCGTTGCTTGGTCTCCGTAACCAAAGTTTGATTTCTCTTTCTAGAGAGAGAAAATTTCGATTTTTCGTATATTTTTCTTACATTATATTATGTTTAATGAAGAGTCCTAGTGGAGACAAAAACGAACTCTGCAGGTAAGAGTGAACGATATTCTTGATTTCAACCAAGATTCTTGATTTCATTGATGAAAACTCCCACACCCTTTTCGAAGAGGCAAACATTCAACCCTGATCGTTTTATGTAGCAGCCGATGGTTTCATGGCTGTGATTCCATGTGGTTTCATTGAATTGTTTGCAATGGTCATTGACTGTGATTATTTTTGCTTTAATTTCGCCTAATCTCTCTAAAAAAATGCTTTTCCTTTTTTAAGTGTTACCCAATGACCGTTGTTGGTCATTCCAATTGGTTACCTAATGGCTGCGAAAACTTGTTTTCGTAGAAAAAATACTTGTTGAATTTTGAGTTATTATCTCAAGATTAGTCACCGTTAGTGATATTTAGTAATGGTTTACTGTAGTTTACAATAAATTCTACCTAATTTCTTTTTGTTGAAATTATAGGTTTTTTCTGACATTTGAAATTAATTGTTTTCAGATTTTTGAACCATTATAAAAATGTTTTCACTCTACTTGTAGCATATTCCCAATAAACACTGTTTGTAATTTCATTGTAGAAGGTGACAAATTTTGAATCTATATGCAAGTTTTAACGCATTCCTCAAACTTTCAACGGCTTCGACAGCATATAAATGACTTTTATGTGTCAATTTGTCCTAAATTTTAAATTTATGATTGTATGTGTTGCTTTCTTGGTAGTCTAATGATATATTCTGGATATTGACGTATATCAAGGGTTTCCTATGGCAGAGAAATAGAACCTATACAAAGCTTTGGATTCGATAGTTTTGAGGTACTTTGACTTCGAGTTGAAGTGTTTTCCAAAATGTTAATCTTTATTCAAGTGTTTCACTTTTGTTCCGTTTTCTCCACTTGTTATCTATTCTTGAAAAAAGACAGAAGCAGTTTGTTTTCCATAGACGTTAACAGTATATTTTCTAATGCCAATTACCCTCTCATGGAGTGATATATCTGATTCTAGTCAGAATATCAGCTGACTTTATCTGGTGCATTTTAACTTTGTTATTAAGTATTTGTAAAAACAAATATTAATTTTGATTGTAATTATCATCTGTTCTGTCGAATTTTCCTTTATTTTGTCTCCGAGCCTCATCAGTGACAGGACTCAATAACTCTTCAAATTGGCATTATTTGATTTAATGTCTAATGATTTACCGGTCCCAATTGCTACATTGGAGTTACTTAAGAATGTTTCTATCATTTCTAGTTAAAAACCAAAAGCTGCTAGATTTTGTCGATTTTTACTCTAGTTTGTGTTGACTTGATAAAAAGTCTCATTACGAAAATCCATCTCCTTGAAATGAAGCAAAAGTCGATTTGTGAATATATGTTCCACCTGACCTGGATCTATCTTGACATTGTTTCAGACTTTTTTCTGAAAATAGATATTGTAATTGACCGTAATTAATGTTTTTATGACTTGTTGTTTGACTTTTTTGTGGCTTTAATAATGGCAGGCATCATCAGCTATCAGATGAGACGTTAGTTCTATGTTCATTTATTTATTCGTCTTTGTAACATTTCAATTATTTGTTCGTCTTTGTAACATGATGAGAATTCAGTTATATGTTTGTCTTTGTAATATTTCAAACCTAAACATTAAATTGATACATTAATTTTGAACAACACTTGCTTCTTAGAAAAATTTCTGTGTATCATTTGGCATAAAAATATGCTTAAAATTAAATTGAATGGGTAGGATTTTATATGCAAATGCACATACTCAGCCTCCTTGTTTGTTGAGATATAATAACATGCTACAATATTTTGACTGTTTATTATTACCGTTAGATACATTTTCTCAATTTGACGAAGGCAATGTTTCGTAGTTGCAAGTTTGATATTTAAAGCCGGTTGATTTTTTTTATGTGCATATGTTGTCACTCGATTCAATTTATCGCTTTTGGTTTTTTTTCAAAGCGAGTAAGACAAGAATTCATCTTTTCTGTTGCGTAAAATTTATTTATTTTTAATCAGTTGCTATGCGACTATGATGCTTGGGAATAAATTCAAAATTTAATGCAATTTTTCAATCAAATTAGTTTTTTTCACAGCTACATTAGACAACTTCATTCAATGTACGCCTTCTAAAAAAATCGAGAAAAATAATAAGACCACGAGCTTAAAAGAAAACTTTCTGTTTCAGTATTTTTCCAGTTTTAGTCAGATTAGAAGAGTTTTTGATACGTCAAGGACATGGTACCTTTTTGCTACAGTTGTTTTTTTTCTATTGGCGTTTTATGATGACAAAACTGTTATTAACTGTGTTTCCCTCCAACCAACTCATTTTTAAGTTGAAAGACAGCAACAACAATGTACATTGCCATGACAATCTCTGTCTAAACAACACGATTGTCATGCCATTTTTAGAAAATCAGATTCATTTTGTATTGATGCCTTATTGAGCAGGAAATATTTCATTAGCTTTCAGAGCTGTTAAAATATCCGCAGCCTTTAGTAGTAAACAACAGTGACAATTTCAGCGGCCATAAGACCACTGGAGTTACGGTGCCGTCATTGCTACAGAAAATTTTGAGTTTTTTGTATTTTTCTTACATTATATGTTTAATGAAGGGTCTTAGGGGAAAAAACGAACTCTGCAGGTAAGAGTGAACGATATTCTTGATTTCAACCAAGATTCTTGATTTCATTGATGAAAACTCCCACACCCTTTTTGACGAGGCAAACATTCAACCCTGATCGTTTTATGTCGCAGCCGATGGTTTCATGGCTGTGATTCCATGTGGTTTCATTGAATTGATTGCAATGGTCATTGGCTGTAATTATTTTTGCTTTAATTTTGCCTAATCTTTCTAAAAAAGGCTTTTCTTTTTTTAAGTGTAACCAAATGACCGTTGTTGGTGATTCCAATTCGTTTCCTACTGGCTGCTAAAACTTGTTTTTGTAGAAAAAATACTCAATACTGAATTTTGAGTTATACTGAAAAAATACTGCATTTTGAGTTATTATCTCAAGATTAGTCACCGTTAGTGATATTTAGTAATGGTTTACTGTAGTTTACAATAAATTCTACCTAATTTCTTTTTGTTGAAATTATAGGTTTTTTCTGACATTTGAAATTAATTGTTTTCAGATTTTTGAACCATTATAAAAATGTTTTCACTCTACTTGTAGCATATTCCCAATAAACACTGTTTGTAATTTCACTGTAGAAGGTGACAAATTTTGAATATATATGCAAGTTTTAACGCATTCCTCAAACTTTCAACGGCTTCGACAGCATTTAAATGACTTTTATGTGTCAATTTGTCCTAAATTTTAAATTTATGATTGTATGTGTTGCTTTCTTGGTAGTCTAATGATATATTCTGGATATTGACGTATATCAAGGGTTTCCTATGGCAGAGAAATAGAACCTATCCAAAGCTTTGGATTCGATAGTTTTGAGGTACTTTGACTTCGAGTTGAAGTGTTTTCCAAAATGTTAATCTTTATTCAAGTGTTTCACTTTTGTTCCGTTTTCTCCACTTGTTATCTATTCTTGAAAAAAGACAGAAGCAGTTTGTTTTCCATAGACGTTAACAGTATATTTTCTAATGCCAATTACCCTCTCATGGAGTGATATATCTGATTCTAGTCAGAATTTCGGTTGACTTTATCTGGTGCAATTTGACTTTGTTATTAAGAGTAGTATAAGTAAATGACTAGTAGTACCACTAGGGCGGGTCACGCACTGTAAAAAAACGACCCCTTCTGAATATTTACTATTGACCACTAAAATTCTTCAGAAAAGCCCTTGGGCGCGATGGAACAATATATGAAGACAAAATCAGAACATGAATTTGGAAAAATTGTCTAGCAAGATCATTTTTCAAATTACAGTTCCAGTAAACAGACGGTAAGTAAAATCGATAAAACTGTTTCAATGAGTACCCGAGTTACGAGAGACGAAATTGATGGGGGTATTACAAACTTGGTTTTTGATGATGGAAACCGAGAGAGACCTCCATGGCGTTGCTGTTCCAATGCCGTAGTCCCTCGATCAGAGATTATATTTTTCGTTCAAGTGAGTATTATAGTGCTCATGATTAGTCTCTCTTTTGCCATGCTATATTTGATATCGGAGAGTTGCGAAGAGAAATCAATTTGGATTGCACTGCTTTCGAGTCTGGTTGGTTATATTTTACCAAATCCTAAATTATGAATAAAGTCATTCTCACAAACGATAGGATCTTAATGGCGGTTGTAGGCCCAAGTGGTTCTGGAAAAACTTACCTCATATTCAACATGCTGCAAGGTAGGTCTTTCTACCCAGCATTTCTCAAAATTTATTACTTCTACAAAGAGTTCCAGGACACATTTACAGCTATACAACAAAAAATACCGCACATTGAGTTCATCAAGTTTTCCGGATTGGATATAACGAAAAAGCTTTCGGACTGTCTGCTCGTTTATGATGACTCATGCGAGGAAATCTTTAACGACAAAGAGTTTGTGAAAATAGCAACGTCAGAAAGATACAGAAAACTTCATGTGATCTACATCAAACACAACTTATTCCAACAGAGTAAATGGTCGCGGACAATTGATCTAAACACAACTCATATAGTTTTATTCAAATCATTGCGAGACATTCAGCAAATAGAATACCTCGGAAAACAGTTAAACTGTCTCCAATTACACAAGGACGCATACAAATTAGCAACAGCTCAACCCTATGGACATTTAATCATTGACCTGAATCCTAAAACAAGTCAAGGCTTACGATTTTCTTCACAACCCATTGGTCCCGAACCATCAGTATTCTATATTCCTTCGGAGGAAGCTGTTATTACACCAATTACGAATGAAAAAGAGACATTTGCTTATGCTGAAGCGCTGGTGCGTTAACAGCAACCCCAAATCGAAAAGCAAGAGAGTTTTTCTAGCCCAAGATATTGAATTCATTTGGTTCCTAAGCGATTGTGTAATGAACGTGCTCTCTGGTGTTGTCCCAATTAACAAGAAAGAACTACAACAATTCGAACCTCAACTACGACAACTTTCTGAAAAATATTTCAGTGCGCTGGAAAGAAGTAAATTATTCCAGACAACGAGAGGGCATTCTCTGATTCAACTAATTGCCAGACCTTGTCTAGAGTATCTAGAGAAAAATGCCAACTGAGGAATTTGTGCTCATTCCTCGCAACATGTTTACAACTGAACAACCCCAAGTTTCGCAAATATTAAACAATCCACTAACAAAAAACAAGTCGAAACAACTATCGCTTCTACAGTGAACTTCAAAACAAGAGCCACCAGAAGCGGTCATACAGCAGAACACAGAGCAACAAACAGATGACGTCATGGTTTCCGATGAAGAAGAAAAGCAACAAAGTATCCCAGACGACACTAAACGAAAAGAATTTGATGAAATCAGTCAGAGTGTGATCGATGATATAGATTTTCTCGATAAAGACAAATTTGGGAAAGCAAAAATAATTTTGAAGAAAATCAATGGATCACGCAACATTTCACTGGACCTTGAAGGTAAAATCCTGATTAATGGAAGGAACACCGACATTCCAGCATCAACTTTCCTCTACGCATTACAACAAACATCATCAAAACTTTTGCCTGACGATTATCAAGTATTGAATTATTTGAACCTGCACCACATCTCACTTGTAATACTTACGCAAAGAAGTTCATAAAAATTCCGAAAGAGCAAAAACTACGTCAGTTTCCAGATGGAGCAGCCAGTGAACAGAAACCTGCTATCGAGAGAGCAGAAAAAACAGAGACTGCTAGCTTTGATGAGGAAGGCTTCGCAGACGCAGAAGAAGAAATTAAAACGCCAATAGGCTGGAAAACTCCATTCAGCGGAAATCAAAAAACTAAATAAAGTTTACACGAAAGGAAAAGCAGCATTTGGAAGTGTTGCTAACATAAAAGAGGAAAGCGGTTTTTCCCACAAAAAAATTGAAAAATTCCTTCAATCGAAGAACTCATACACTAAATATCGTCAATTCCGGAAATGTTTTCCACGATTGAAGGCAGTTGCTTACAGAATAAACGAAATCTGGTCAATGGATGTAGCCTATATGGACAAAATAGCCAAGCACAACAATGGGGTCAAATATCTATTGATTGCAGTTGACGTTTTATCACGCTATTTACGTGTTCAACCTCTCAGAACGATGTATTCGAAGGATTGTGTTGAAGCCTTCAAACAAATGATAAAGACGAAACAATCAGAGAAAGTGTGGACAGACAAAGGCACCGAATTCAAGGGCGAGTTCAAAACATTCTGTGAAAACAAAAAGATTCATTTGTATACAACCGAAAATGAAACCAAATCTGCGTTTGCGGAAAGAAATATTCCATCACTTAAGAAGATTATATACAGATACTTGGAAGAAAAATGGACTTGGAACTATATAAAGGAGCTTCCCAATTTCGTAAATATCATTAACAGTCGTGTTAACCGCGTTACAAAGTTAGCCCCAAATAAAGTATTCAAAAAACATGAACCATTTTTAATTTCGATTGCTTTGGACAACAATAAATATAAACCACGATTCGAAGAGGGGGACCTGGTACGAATAGCGAAACCAGACGATAACTTCAGAAAAGGTTACACTCAGAATTATACAGACGAAGTTTTCACAGTACTAAGATTGGATACAACAAGTCCACCTACCTACAACCTGATTGACGCAAATAATGTTAAAATCCTAGGGAAGTTTTACGAACCAGAATTAGTACAAGTTGATGCGTTAAACACTGGAGAGGAGCAATGATTTCTGACAACAATGAGTTTACAATTGACTTGTTATCAAATGCATCAATGGACGTTTTTAATGGAAATACTATGGCATCATTTCGGAACCAATTATCACAACCGATACACTTACAGGGAGAATGACAAGTAGCATTGACACCTCTATCTTTTCCATCAAACATCAACAACGTAAACTCTGGAGAAATAGTTGTTTACAAGAATTCAATGTCCAATCCAAATGAGTCGAGTAATCGATCAGGACAACTCAGAAAAGTTCGGACTGGTATTTACAACAGCTGGGAAGATCTAGTCTCGGAGATTGTTCTCATTGCGAAACTAAAACAGTTCGATCGAAAGTTTGACATGATAACGCAAAAGCTTGTGTTAACATTTGGGGAAAACGAAGGATTGTCGTTTCAAGACGATGAAATTCCCAGCATTCTTGGTTTCAAGGGGACCCCAGACCCTTCACACAATGGTTTTGTTCACAATGGTGACAAGACAAACTTTGAAAATGGGACCCCGAACGCTCTTAACAGACATTTTGGTATTTTCCCTGTTGATATAAAATGTGGGTCACAGCTTATTTTTGTGTACCTTGATATTATTGAGTATCAACATGTGGGTGACTCACGTGCACCCATTCTCAAAATCATTGAATCGGAGAGACGTCTGAGAAACGGTAGCCTCAACACAGTAGCACCTATTCACCATAAAACCTATACAAACTTGGACTACAAACGTTTACTTTCAAACAATATTCAGAGCATCAAAGTTCAGCTGAGAAGTGAAACTGGGAAATTGATCCCTTTCACTGGAATTGGTAAAGTTGTTATAAGTCTCAAATTCCAGAGAACAAGCTAACTGATGGAAGCCTATTATAATAATCCAGCATCCAATTCAATGCCCCATTTCTCAGGACATTATAGACAAAGAAGAAGTGGATTCGGCGCATTAGCTGCTGGCATTGGTCGTGTTGCATTACCCCTAGCCCGACGACTTATTTGGTCAGCAGCAAAAACAATTGGAAGAGAATTGCTAGTGCAAGGTGCACCAGAGTTATTAGAATTTGCAACAAAAAAGAAATCAGCGAAGCAAGCTCTGAAAAGTACAGTTGCAAAAACAGCTAGAAAACAAATCGGAGGAGCACTTCAACGAGGACGAAAAGCAATCTATCGAAGGAGGTCGAAGAAGAAAGCATACAAAAAGCAGTCTCCATAAAAAAAGATCATTTCGCGAAAAACAAAGCCACAAAGGAGTCGATCAGATTTCTTCTCAAAAGTAAAAAAAATGCGTAATAACATTGTTATTTCCACAGAGGTAACACATAGCTCATTGGACTTGTTTGAGAAACCTCCCCTTCTTATAACATTTGAACAATCGTTCGAGCAAAAAACAGGACCTTTGTACTCGCCCACTGGATCTTCGTTAGAGTTTGAAATAGTCGGTGACAGAAATAACTTCATCGACCTACAGAAAATTTATCTGGAAATCAAATTTCGAGTTGTTCGAAATAATGGAAACGATTTACGCTTCACCACGGGAGATGCCAACAACAGTGACACGCCACATCTAGTCAATAATGTCTTACATTCCCTTTTCGCCGATTGCACAGTGTCAGCAAACGGTATCAAAATTTCTTCCGCCAATGGTCATTACGCACACAAAAGTTTCATTGAAACAGAATTTTCTCATGGATCAGATGCGAAAAAAACCTGGCTGAAACGTCAAGGATATTATTATGAAGCAGACCCAACAGGCGTCCCAGCCGCTACAATCACAGCTCGACAAGAAACTGTGAGAAGATCTGCTCAGCTCACACTGTATGGAAAAATAGCTACCGATTTCTTTTCATGCGAGAAGCATCTAACGAGTGGAGTAACGCTGCGAATTTCTTTCCGACGATCACAGGATGACTTTGCGATTGTGAGTGAAGACGGGGCTAAACACTTTAAAATCAAAATCGATGAAGCAAATTTGTTCGTGCGAAAAATGACAGTCTCCGATATCGTGCTTGGTGCAATCGAGAAAACACTTCTCAAGACACCTGCAATGTACCGCTATAATGAAGTTATTTCGAAAGCTTTTCTAGCAACAGCTGGGCAACAGAGCTGGAAGCAGGAGGATGTTTTCACAAAAGAACCTATTCGTAGACTAATAGTTGCCATGTGCCGCAGCGATGCGTTCATCGGTACTAATACGCTCAATCCACATTCATGCCGGAAGTTTGATTTGAATGAGATAATAATTTACCGTAATGGGTTCGCCACAACTGGTACACCAATGTCAACAACTGATAATAAACGACTATACTACAACTCAATGGCTGCACTAGCTTATGTAGAAAATGGTCACGGGATATCTCTATCTGATTTTCCTAACCATTACTTTATGGTGTTTGATCTCACCAGCACTCAAGAAGCCACGCATGATTTTATTCATCCCGAGTTAACCAACTCTTCATTATCTGTGGAACTCAAGTTTGGTGCAGCGTTGCCCCGCAACATTGAAATTTTATTTCTCGGGGAGAAATGTTCGACAGTTTATATCGATTCTTCGAGAAACGTTTCCAAAAACGCTCTTCCTATAATCTAATGGATGAAGACAGAATATTCAAATTGACTCTACAATCCGGTCATTTGATGTTTAAATTCAGCGGTGTTTATGCAGCTGACAATTTCCCCTTGCACATGCCAACCAACTCATTTGCTATCGTTAACGCTTCACCAGTCTCTTCACCTTGATCTCATTGGATTGTGCTTGCAAAGAGATATGCCTACCCAATAACATACTTTGCCGACCCGCTGGCATTACCTCTCTATTCATATAAACACATAACAGACCGATTTCGACAAAGTACAACTGATAGCATAATAGTGGACCTCATGGAAGACAGACGTGACACAAATAAACCCCTACAAAGTGCAGACTCTCAAATGTGTGGACTTTATTGCATTTATATAGCGCATTTTGTTCTCAATGATAACTTTCCATTCATTCCCGATATAAATGAAATTCAGCTGTTGTCTTTTATAAAAGATATGAATTAAACAATTATACACGCTTTCTTTTTTAGTTAGGTCAATGACTCACCAACCAAAAATTCACCTTTATAAAGAACTAAATTCGCCCTCCCCTGGAAAAACAATCTAAATCGTTCGACTATCACAAAAACGTTGATCTCTTGTAAACAAATTCAAGTTCTTCAGACTTGTGTTGATGGCTTGTAAACAAATTCTTCAGAGTTTTGTCTGGACCCGAGTGCGCTTTGTAAACAAAAAGTAACGCTACCAGGTTGGATTGCGTCACTGTAACGCGATGGCCCCTCGACAAAAACAAAATAGGAGACAGCTTGCTTGCATCCGATTGGCCAATCAACTTATTGAAAGCGGGGTTCCTCGGACTGAAAAATTACTCATTGCTTTTTGCCTTACACTTTGCGTTCAGTTGATTCAAACTTGATACATTTTTGTCACTACTAAACTTTTTAATTAATCGTTCCTTTAACCGTTACTCTCTTACAGCAACATTCAATTTTGTGGGATGGGGCAAGCCAAGTGCGAAATTTGTCATAAACTACTGGCAAATGGAAGACGCGTTCGTCGACATCGGAAAGAAGTGCATAAGATCTATCCTCAAGCAAACTCATTCGAGTGCACTGAATGTGGTTTCACCACGAGAAGCCTGTATGAGCTAACAGGACCCATGACTGTGCAGCATGCGGCGACCAGTCAACGATACTGCATATTTTGTCAAAAATGTTTTCCACGTGACGCTGATTATCTTGAGCACATGAACACTTTCCACGGTCTACCAGCTTGGAGTGTAGACGTAAACAACCTACAGGACTCAGGCATCATAGCAAGCGAACGCGCTTTCGGCGATACACTTAAAGTCTATGAGATTACCGTCGGGTCAAGAGACGTTGATCTATTACGCGTTATGCAGCTAAAACGCCGAGAGATTGAAAACATTGTTAACCTTAGTGTTCAGCAACACTCACAAAAAGTTCAGTTCAACTCAGTTGTCGATCTCGTCAAACCCATGAAAACCGATGATGATCAATCATCAAGCCAGCCCGATAGAATTTCGATTCATGTTGCATCAAAAATGGAACGAGTAGATTTCGGTGGTCTTGCAGATAAAACCTTCCATGCAATGGTAGAACAGATGCTCCTAGCGCTCAACAATTTTGCTTCCCATGGTAGCGGTGGGACTCTCAACCAAATTGTCAACATTGAAATCCGATTAGCAAAAGCTAAACCGATAAGGGCATCTTCATATTTAGCACTTCCAGGCAAACTAGCGCGCACATGCTCTCTACTGATTATCAGAAGCCGAGAAGACGAGAATTGTTTTCTGTATTGCTATGCTGCCGCCTACCATTTGAAGTTTGGCCCTCGACTTCTTCCTCCTGGTGCACCTTCACGCAGAATGACCAGCCCTGTATCATATGGACCAGACAACCCGCTTGCAAAACAAGCAGATGGTGTTTGACATGCCTATGGGCTTCCACCAGATGACTCGCTTTGAAGAATTAAACAAGGTTTGCGTCAACGTATTTCGGTAAGTTAAAAATCTTTCTTTTCGAAAAACTTTAAAACTAAAAAGAAGATTATGGCACAAAAGCAAATGAGGAAAAAAAGATAAAAAACCAAAAAATAAGGTTGAACACTTTAGCTACGCTGAAAACGGACTGATATCATTCCGAGTTTCCAAAAAACAGAACTGTGAATTCAACATGGACCTTCTTCTTCTTAGCGACGGTCAAATGCATCACTACGATTTAATCAGAAACTTGCGATCTCTTATTCATAAAGTCAAGGAACGAGTAGTTAGAACAGATAATCATATTTGTAGAAACTGTTTTCATGTGTGCACCTCAAAAGAACGATATGAAAAACTTTTAGAACTTTGCGGGAAAAACAAACCAGCAATCGTGCGAATGCCAAAAAACACAACGTTTGTCTACAAAAAGTTTCAGTCCCGTTGGTTTGCTCCATTTGGTGGCTTTTTTGACTTGGAGTCTATAATTGAACCTGTCTCAGGATGTCAAAACAACCCAACCAAATCAGAAACAAGAACAATAGAAATACATAAACCGTGCAGCTATGCAATGTTGCTTGTTGCTCAGAACCAAACTGAACCGTTTCATTTCGAATGTTTGACAGGTCCAAAGGTCATGGAACAATTTGTTCAGTCTTTAGAAAGCATAGCAAAACGAGTTTACAGCGTTAAACAACAACTTAAATATTCTCTGGCCAGCCTCTGATCGCGAAAGAAGATGCTGCCAATTGTTGGATATGTGAAGAACCATTGGAACAAAGTTTCAATAACCCGACAGTTCTAGATCATTGTCACTTCACTGGAGAATTCCTCGGATGGGCGCATAACACTTGTAACATCAACAGGAGGTTTCTCAACTATACTCCGCTATTTGCACACAATCTCTCAAACTACGATCTTCACCATGTAATTCTCGCTCTCCAGGGTAGCAGCATGCGAAAGACTGTATCAATTGTTCCAAATACAGATGAGAAATATATAGCTCTGGAAATTGGGGTTCTAGTCTACAGCCGTCAGGACAAGAATGGAGTAATCAAACCGGTGTATGAGTATATCAGGCTACCAGACTCATTTCGTTTCATGGCATTGTCATTGTATTCTCTAGCACAAAACTTACCCTCTGATCAGTTCACTTTGCTAGAACATCACTTCAAGGATTGGCCAGAAAGTTCAGTGCAAATGTTGAAACGGAAAGGATTTTTCCCCTATTGTTACATCGATAATTTCAATAAGCTGAAAGAGACCGCACTCCCACCACGAGAAAAGTGGATGAATAGTCTCCAACAGTATCAAGTGAGCGTTACTGAAGACGAGTACAAACATGTGCTAGAAGTTTTTGAGAAGTTTCAATGTGAAACGATTGAAGATTACTATATTTTGTATCTCAAAACTGATGTGTTTCTTCTGGCTGCAGTTATGCTCTGCTTCCGCAAGGTGTGTTACGAAACATACGGACTGGATTGCTGTCGGTACTATACCGCTTCCAATCTCTCTGGTGATGCTATGCTAAAGTTATCTAAAGCGCCTTTGAGACTCCTAAAAGAGAGAGAACGATTGGATATGGTAGAAGGATTGATTCGTGGTGGCGTAAGCTCGATATACAACAAGCGGTTGGCGGTTGCGAACAACAAATATTTACCAAACTTCAACCCCAAAGCACCCTCAACCTTCATAGTAATGATTGATGCAAACAATTTGTATGGGGGCATAATGGAAAAGTTTCCATTGCCATTGAACAATTTTGAGTACACTGACGGAAACTGGGATCCTGAAATTAAAAAAGCGTTAATCCAAAGCGTGTTGGAGACACCTGACGATAGCGACATTGGCTACGTATTAGAAGTGGATTTGTTGTACCCAGATGAACTTCATGATCTTCATTCAGATTTTCCCTTGGCCCCAACAAAACAGAAAGTTGACGCATGCTGGTTGGGTGACTATCAGGAGGAGCCTTTGAATGATATATTGATGAATGCGCCGCCTTCGAGTAACAAATTGATCCAGACCTTGTTCCCCAAAAAGAACTACATTTTGCACTATCAAACATTGAAGCTCTACGTACAGTTGGGGTTGAAAGTTGAAAAACTACATCGATCACTCGCTTTTAACCAGTCGAAATGGCTAGTGCCATATGTAAAGTTGAACACTCAGAAGCGAAAGCAAGCCAAGAACAAGTTCGAGGAGAACTTCTATAAACTAATGAACAGCGCATTTGGGAAAACGTGTGAGGGGAAACGCAATCGCATAAAAGTAAAACTGGCTCGAAGTGAAGAAGAGACACTGAAATGGGCCAGCGCTCCACAGATGAAGTCGTTCAAAATCATTGATGAGAACTTGGCAACGATAAGCTTGAATCAGACAGAAATAGAGGGGGACAAACCAACTATCGTAGGTGCTTGCATCTCAGATCTTTCGAAGAAATTCATGTACGACTTCCACTACAATACAATGAAGAAACACTTCAATTGTAAACTACAGTACTAGGACACGGACTCTTTTGTTTATGAAATTTTCTCAAACGACTTCTTCGCAGACTTGAAGCGGAAGACCACAGTGAAGGACCTTTTCGATTTCTCAAACTTTCCAACTAATCACGAGATGTACGATCAAAGCAACGCAAGGGTGACACTAAAATTTAAAGATGAGATGGGAGGCAAGATGATTTCTGAGTTTGTGGGGTTGAAGCCAAAGCTGTATTCCATCAAACTGGCAGATGGTTAGTCAACTTTTTTCTCAAAACCTGAAAAAAGCCAAGAAAACAACAAAAAGTAGAATGAGTAAAAAAAACCGGATAAAAAGTAAGAAAAAGACCTAGGATTAGATTTCCAAGACAAAACGAAAGAAAAAAAGTGAAAAACAAAAACTAGAATGCATGAACTTCTATTTTAGGTCTTGCAAAGCAGTCGGCGAAAGGTGTGACTCAAGACGCCAGGCGCATGATGACACATGAATTATACAAACAGGTTCCCACAGGAGGAGAAACTGTTCGACTTATCAACACCAGAATTGCGTCGAGCAATTACCAACTAATGACAGTTGTGTGCAACAAGAAGTCACTCTCGGGATACGATGACAAGCGGTATATTTTAAACGACAAGATCACAACTCTACCATTTGGCCACCACGCTCTGCGAAAATGTTCATGCGTAACGTAGTACAGGATCCAGATTGGGGTTCGAGTGACGAGGAAGAAACTGTAGTACACGTTGAGTCATAAACGCCAGAGAGTCAACTACCAACTCAATACACAGGTCCTCAAATGTCAGCAGAAGTCTGGTCTCCGCCTGATCCCGGTCTCAACCAGCGTGTTTACAGTGACGATGAGCTTGAAGCGGACATTGCAGATTTTGCAAATCTGACTCAACAAGTGATTGAGGACGAAATTGAAAGATGTTCCTTTATAGACGATCAGGCTGCTGAATCAGGTTCGTCGCCTAGTCTTCTAGACTCAAGACCCGTATCCCCCATTCATGTTTCTACTAACTCTTCAACAGAAGAGCAACCCATCAACCATCCCGGACCCTCAAAAAGTATGAAAAAGTGCGCAAAACGAACGCTGGAGCTGATATCAGACAAAGAATCTATCAATGTAGATAGAATAAAGAAATGGAGAGTAGTACAAATTGACTCTGATATTGACGACAATTAAATTCTGTGAAAAAACTCTGCTTTAGTTTTTGTGACTTGTGTTTTGCTTTCCCCGTTTGATGGAAGAAAAAAAATCTTTTCAACTCGAGTTACAGAAAAATTGTACTGCATAAGTCTTTTAAAGGTCCCGCATAGGCAGTTTCAGTTTATATCTAAGTCATTTTCATCCTCAGTACCTTCAATCCATAGCATAAGTCTTTTAAAAGCTCCCATATAAGCAGTTGATCAAATTATATCTAAGTCATTCTCAACCTCAGTACCTTCAATCCATAGTATAAGTCTTTTAAAAGCTCCCATATAAGCAGTTGATCAATTAATAACTAAGTCTTTGTCCTCAGTACCTTCAATTCATAGTATAAGTCTTTTAAACGCTACCATATAAGCAGTTGATCAATTAATAACTAAGTCATTTTTATCCTCAGTACCTTCAATCCATAGTATAAGTCTTTTAAAAGCTCCTATATAAGCAGTTGATCAATTTATATCTGAGTCATTCTCATCCTCAGTACCTTCAATCCATAGTATAAGTCTTTTAAAAAATCACAGAAGAAGTTGATCAATTGATATCTAAGTCATTTTTATCCTCAGTACCTTCAATCCATAGTATAAGTCTTTTAAAAGCTCCCATATAAGCAGTTGATCAATTTATATCTAAGTCATTTTGGTCCTCAGTACCTTCAATCCATAGTATAAGTCTTTTAAAAGCTCCCATATAAGCAGTTGATCAATTTATATCTAAGCCAATTTTGTCCTCAGTACCTTCAATCCATAGTATAGGTCTTTTAAAAGCTCCCATATAAGCAGGTGATCAATTTATATCTAAGTCTTTTTTATCCTCAGTACCTTCAATCCATAGTATAAGTCTTTTTAAAAATCACATAGAAGCAGTTGATCAATTAATAACTAAGTCATTTTTGTCCTCAGTACCTTCAATCCATAGTATAAGTCTTTTAAAAGCTCTCATATAAGCAGTTGATCAATTTAAATCTAAGTCATTTTCATCCTCAGTACCCTCAATCCATAGTATAAGTCTTTTAAAAGCTCTCATATATGCAGTTGATCAATTTATATCTAAGTCTTTGTTGTTCTCAGTACCTTTAATCCATAGTTTAAGTCTTTTAAAAGCCCCCATATAAGCAGTTGATCAATTTATATCTAAGTCTTTTTCATCCTCAGTACCTTCAATCCATAGTATAAGTCTTTTAAAAGCTCTCATATAAGCAGTTGATCAATTTATAGCAAAGTCATTTTCATCCTCAGTACCTTCAATCCGTAGTATAAGTCTTTTAAAAGCCCCCATATAAGCAGTTGATCAATTTATATCTAAGTCTTTTTCATCCTCAGTACCTTCAATCCATAGTATAAGTCTTTTAAAAGCTCCCATATAAGCAGTTGATCAATTAATAACAAGGTCATTTTCATCCTCAGTACCTTCAGTCCATAGTATAAGTCTTTTAAAAGCTCCCATATAAGCAGTTGATCAATTTATATCTAAGTCTTTTTTATCCTCAGTAACTTCAATCCATAGTATAACTCTTTTAAAAGCTTCCATATAAGCAGTTGATCAATTTATATCTAAGACTTTTTTGTTCTCAGTACCTTCAATCCATAGTATAAGTCTTTTAAATCTCCCATATAAGCAGTTGATCAATTTATATCTAAGTCTTTTTTATCCTCAGTACCTTCAATCCATAGTATAAGTCTTTTAAAAGCTTCCATATAAGCAGTTGATCAACTTATGTCCAGGTCTTTTTTGTCCTCGGTACCTTCAATCCATAGTATAAGTCTTTTAAAAGCTCCCACATAAGCAGTTGATCAATTTATATCTAAGTCATTTTTATCCTCAGTACCTTCAATCCATAGTATATGTTTTTTAAAAGCTCGCATATAAGCAGTTGATCAATATATATCTAAGTCATTTTTATCCTCAGTACCTTCAATCCATAGTAAATGTCTTTTAAAAGCTCCCACATAAGCAGTTGATCAATTATTAACTAAGTCATTTTTGTCCTCAGTACCTTCAATCCATAGTATAAGTCTTTTAAAAGCTCTCATATAAGCAGTTGATCAATTTATATCTAAGTCATTTTCATCCTCAGTACCTTCAATCCACAGAATAAGTCTTTTAAAAGCTCCCATATCAGCAGTTGATCAATTTATATCTAAGTCATTTTCATCCTCAGTACCTTCAATCCATAATATAAGTCTTTTAAAAGCTCCCATATAAGCAGTTGATCAATTTATATCTAAGTCTTTTTTATCCTCAGTACCTTCAATCCATAGTATAAGTCTTTTAAAAGCTTCCATATAAGCAGTTGATCAACTTATATCTAGGTCTTTTTTGTCCTCGGTACCTTCAATCCATAGTATAAGTCTTTTAAAAGCTCCCACATAAGCAGTTGATCAATTTATATCTAATTCATTTTTATCCTCAGTACCTTCAATCCATATTATATGTTTTTTAAAAGCTCGCATATAAGCAGTTGATCAATATATATCTAAGTCATTTTTATCCTCAGCACCTTCAATCCATAGTAAATGTCTTTTAAAAGCTCCCACATAAGCAGTTGATCAATTATTAACTAAGTCATTTTTGTCCTCAGTACCTTCAATCCATAGTATAAGTCTTTTAAAAGCTCTCATATAAGCAGTTGATCAATTTATATCTAAGTCATTTTCATCCTCAGTACCTTCAATCCATAGTATAAGTCTTTTAAAGGCTCTCATATAAGCAGTTGATCAATTTATATCTAAGTCATTTTCATCCTCAGTACCTTCAATCCATAGTATAAGTCTTTTAAAAGCTCCCATATAAGCAGTTGATCAATTTATATCTATGTCATTTTCATCCTCAGTACCTTCAATCCATAGTATAAGTCTTTTAAAAGCTCTCATATAAGCAGTTGATCAATTTATATCTAAGTCATTTTCATCCTCAGTACCTTCAATCCATAGTATAAGTCTTTTAAAAGCTCTCATATAAGCAGTTGATCAATTTATATCTAAGTCATTTTCATCCTCAGTACCTTCAATCCATAGTATAAGTCTTTTAAAAGCTCTCATATAAGCAGTTGATCAATTTATATCTAAGATATTTTCATCCTCAGTACCTTCAATCCATAGTATAAGTCTTTTAAAAGCTCCCATATAAGCAGTTGATCAATTTATATCTAAGTCATTTTCATCCTCAGTACCTTCAATCCATAGTATAAGTCTTTTAAAAGCTCCCATATAAGCAGTTGATCAATTATTAACTAAGTCATTTTTGTCCTCAGTACCTTCAATCCATAGTATAAGTCTTTTAAAAGCTCTCATATAAGCAGTTGATCAATTAATAACTAAGTCATTTTTATCCTCAGTACCTTCAATCCATAGTATAAGTCATTTAAAAGCTCTCATATAAGCAGTTGATCAATTTATATCTAAGTCATTTTCATCCTCGGTACCTTCAATCCATAGTATAAGTCTTTTAAAAGCTCCCATATAAGCAGTTGATCAATTTATATCTAAGTCATTTTCATCCTCAGTACCTTCAATCCATAGTATAAGTCTTTTAAAAGCTCTCATATAAGCAGTTGATCAATTTATATCTCAGTCATTTTCATCCTCAGTACATTCAATCCATTGTATAAGTCTTTTAAAAGCTCCCATATAAGCAGTTGATCAATTTATATCTATGTCATTTTCATCCTCAGTACCTTCAATCCATAGTATAAGTCTTTTAAAAGCTCTCATATAAGCAGTTGATCAATTTATATCCAAGTCATTTTCATCCTCAGTACCTTCAATCCATAGTATAAGTCTTTTAAAAGCTCTCATATAAGCAGTTGATCAATTTATATCTAAGTCATTTTCATCCTCAGTACCTTCAATCCATAGTATAAGTCTTTTAAAAGCTCTCATATAAGCAGTTGATCAATTTATATCTAAGTCATTTTCATCCTCAGTACCTTCAATCCATAGTATAAGTCTTTTAAAAGCTCCCATATAAGCAGTTGATCAATTTAAATCTAAGTCATTTTCATCCTCAGTACCTTCAATCCATAGTATAAGTCTTTTAAAAGCTCCCATATAAGCAGTTGATCAATTATTAACTAAGTCATTTTTGTCCTCAGTACCTTCAATCCATAGTATAAGTCTTTTAAAAGCTCCCATATAAGCGGTTGATCAATTAATAACTAAGTCATTTTTATACTCAGTACCTTCAATCCATAGTATAAGTCTTTTAAAAGCTCTCATATAAGCAGTTGATCAATTTATATCTAAGTCATTTTCATCCTCGGTACATTCAATCCATAGTATAAGTCTTTTAAAAGCTCCCATATAAGCAGTTGATCAATTTATATCTAAGTCATTTTCATCCTCAGTACCTTCAATCCATAGTATAAGTCTTTTAAAAGCTCTCATATAAGCAGTTGATCAATTTATATCTAAGTCATTTTCATCCTCAGTACCTTCAATCCATAGTATAAGTCTTTTAAAAGCTCTCATATAAGCAGTTGATCAATTTATATCTAAGTCATTTTCATCCTCAGTACCTTCAATCCATAGTATAAGTCTTTTAAAAGCTCTCATATAAGCAGTTGATCAATTTATATCTAAGTCATTTTCATCCTCAGTACCTTCAATCCATAGTATAAGTCTTTTAAAAGCTCTCATATAAGCAGTTGATCAATTTATATCTAAGTCATTTTCATCCTCGGTACCTTCAATCCATAGTATAGGTCTATTAAAAGCTCCCATATAAGCAGTTGATCAATTAATATCTAAGTCATTTTCATCCTCAGTACCTTCAATCCATAGTATAATTCTTTTAAAAGCTCCCATATAAGCAGTTGATCAATTTATATCTAAGTCATTTTCATCCTCAGTACCTTCAATCCATAGTATAAGTCTTTTAAAAGCTCTCATATAAGCAGTTGATCAATTTATATCTAAGTCATTTTCATCCTCGTTACCTTCAATCCATAGTATAAGTCTTTTAAAAGCTCTCATATAAGCAGTTGATCAATTTATATCAAGGTCATTTTCATCCTCAGTACCTTCAATCCATAGTATAAGTCTTTGAAAAGCTCCCATATAAGTAGTTGATCAAATTATATCTAAGTCATTTTCATCCTCAGTACCTTCAATCCATAGTATAAGTCTTTTAAAAGCTCTCATATAAGCAGTTGATCAATTTATATCTAAGTCATTTTCATCCTCGGTACCTTCAATCCATAGTATAAGTCTTTTAAAAGCTCCCATATAAGCAGTTGATCAATTGATAACTAAGTCATTTTCATCCTCGGTACCTTCAACCATAGTATAAGTCTTTTAAAAGCTCCCATTTAAGCAGTTGATCAATTTATATCTAAGTCATTTTTATCCTCAGTACCTTCAATCCATAGTATATGTTTTTTAAAAGCTCGCATATAAGCAGTTGATCAATATATATCTAAGTCATTTTTATCCTCAGTACCTTCAATCCATAGTATATGTCTTTTAAAAGCTCCCACATAAGCAGTTGATCAATTATTAACTAAGTCATTTTTGTCCTCAGTACATTCAATCCATAGTATAAGTCTTTTAAAAGCTCTCATATAAGCAGTTGATCAATTTATATCTAAGTCATTTTCATCCTCAGTACCTTCAATCCATAGTATAAGTCTTTTAAAAGCTCTCATATAAGCAGTTGATCAATTTATATCTAAGTCATTTTCATCCTCAGTACCTTCAATCCATAGTATAAGTCTTTTAAGAGCTCGCATATAAGCAGTTGATTAATATATATCTAAGTCATTTTTATCCTCAGTACCTTCAATCCATAGTATATGTCTTTTAAAAGCTCCCACATAAGCAGTTGATCAATTATTAACTAAGTCATTTTTGTCCTCAGTACATTCAATCCATAGTATAAGTCTTTTAAAAGCTCTCATATAAGCAGTTGATCAATTTATATCTAAGTCATTTTCATCCTCAGTACCTTCAATCCATAGTATAAGTCTTTTAAAAGCTCTCATATAAGCAGTTGATCAATTTATATCTAAGTCATTTTCATCCTCAGTACCTTCAATCCATAGTATAAGTCTTTTAAGAGCTCGCATATAAGCAGTTGATCAATATATATCTAAGTCATTTTTATCCTCAGTACCTTCAATCCATAGTATATGTCTTTTAAAAGCTCCCACATAAACAGTTGATCAATTATTAACTAAGTCATTTTTGTCCTCAGTACCTTCAATCCATAGTATAAGTCTTTTAAAAGCTCTCATATAAGCAGTTGATCAATTTATATCTAAGTCATTTTCACCCTCAGTACCTTCAATCCATAGTATAAGTCTTTTAAGAGCTCTCATATAAGCAGTTGATCAATTTATATCAAAGTCATTTTCATCCTCAGTACCTTCAATCCATAGTATAAGTCTTTTAAAAGCTCCCATATAAGCAGTTGATCAATTTATATCTAAGTCATTTTCATCCTCAGTACCTTCAATCCATAGTATAAGTCTTTTAAAAGCTCTCATATAAGCAGTTGATCAATTTATATCTAAGTCATTTTTATCCTCAGTGCCTTCAATCCATAGTATAAGCGCTTAAAAAGCTTCCGCGCTATCAGATGGAAATGAAAAAAGTAGCTGATGTTTTTTGCCAAACAACAATTCCTCTTTGTCTCGAAAAAATTAGGAACATGTTCATAGTTACCTCCGTAGATCATCTGTGTCGATTGTAGCAATCTAACATAATCTACCCTACAACTGATCTAAGCGTCTAAATGAACTCAGTGAGTGTTTGTGAAAGGTGGTGCGTGTTAAAACTTTGTGAATTGGTGCTGTCTAATTTTCGCAATGGGGTTTCTCTAAACCAGCAAGGTCCGCTTCTCAATCATTGGGGTTGCCAACTTAAGAAGGCAAGGAGTTTACTGGCGTCAAGCGAGTACAGTTCCTGCTACTCTTCAGACTGTTTATCTCAAGACTTGGTACTCCAGACAAGATATTAAAATTAATTCCCAATATATATAGAATTTATCAACAAACAAAAATATAAAGGTGAGCAACATCAGAAATTGGTGATGAATTAAAATGCCATGAGGACAAAGAGGAGAGTTTTGAAATAAAAAAAACCCAAAAAAAACTGGACAAAAAGATGTGAAACTTAAAAGGACTAACTGAATTATTCTTTTTCTGCAGTCCGTTTCCAACTTGCTCACCTCAATGCTCTCCACCTTGCTCTCCGCTTTGCACTCCCTTTTGCTCTCCACATTACTTTGTTCGGCCACAAAAATGTCACCAATACCCTTGATATGTACAAGTTAAAACTCGCTTAGGTATCCACTAGGTAGCTTAGGATCCAAAACACAAGTAATTTTTCATCAATACCCTTGATATGTACAAGTTAAAACTCGCTTAGGTATCCACTAGGTAGCTTAGGATCCAATACACAAGTTGTTTTTCACCAAAACCATTGATATGTACAAGTTAAAACTCGCTTAGGTATCCACTAGTTAGCTTAGGATCCAATACACAAGTTATTTTTCACCAATACCCTTGATATGTACAAGTTAAAACTCGCTTAGGTAACCAGCGGATAGCTTAGGATCCAATACACAAGTTATTTTTCACCAATACCCTTGATATGTGCAAGTTAAAACTCGCTTAGGTAACCAGCGGATAGCTTAGGATCCAATACATAAGTTATTTTTCACCAATACCCTTGATATGTTCAAGTTAAAACTCGCCTAGGTATCCACTAGGTAGCTTAGGATCCAATACACAAGTTATTTTTCACCAATACCCTTGATATGTACAAGTTAAAACTCGCTTAGGTAACCAGCGGATAGCTTAGGATCCAATACACAAGTTATTTTTCACCAATACCCTTGATATGTGCAAGTTAAAACTCGCTTAGGTAACCAACGGATAGCTTAGGATCCAATACACAAGTTATTTTTCACCAATACCCTTGATATGTACAAGTTAAAACTCGCTTAGGTAACCAGCAGGTAGCTTAGGATCCAATACACAAGTTATTTTTCATCAATGTCCTTGATATGTACAAATTAAAACTCGCTTGGGTAACCACTAGGTAGCTTAGGATCCAATACACAAGTTATTTTTCACCAGTACCATTGATATGTACAAGTTAATACTCGCTTAGGTATCCACTAGGTATCTTAGGATCCAATACACATGTTATTTTTCACCAATACCCTTGATATGTACAAGTTAAAACTCGCTTAGGTATCCACTAGGTAGCTTAGGATCCAATACACAAGTTATTGTTAATTGTTACCTTCATTATTGAAAGTCAAAACTTGATTAAATACCGCTTGAGGAAAATTTTTTTCTGCTTGCCAACTCATTGGTAAAAAATGTAAGCTGTCTATTGTCAAAAATTACAACTCAGTTTCTCTGGAACTGTTCAGCAGAATTATCTTTATTAGCTTTACCTAAAGTTCAAAATACTCGTACCAATTTTTTTTTTAATTTGAAACATCGCCTCATAAGATTTTTTGCAAAGGTTTTCACAACCCTGGGTCTTTGAGTTCTTTGAGTCTTTTTTCTATTTTTCTTCAAACGGAACCGAGGTTGCGATACTTGCGCTAATATTGCTCTTGGTTCGCTCTGGTTGTCGATCGTAGGCCGTGTATAATCACAGTCTATGTTTTCCTGGTCATTGTTTGTCGTGTCTTGTTGGGAGTTGTCAGTCATGATCAAATTAGAGTCGAGATTTTCAACAATTTCTGTAACCAATATTGGTTCCTGTTGCTCGTCAAGATCTCCTTCATCATCAGATAGGACAACCAGAAGCACCACCTCTGACTCGTCATGCTCGTCCGGGACTCTGTCTCTATTGGAGTGTGTTGAAGGTAAACAGTTGGAACAACTGCAGGGATTGAGATCAATGAAGCCAGTGTTTTGACAATGTTCCATTTCTGAGTTTGACTATTTTAAAAATTTGGCAAACTTCAAGATCCTAGCTATTCAAAAACATTGACCTTGCAAAAGGTTTTAGGAACACTTCAAACCATTGTTCGATCACTATTTATGTTTGATACAATTCAAAAGGCTCAAAAATATAAAATTCAAGAAAATAGGTTTGCCAAATTTTTGTCACCCTTGTCAATTTGCTGATGATAAGCCAAAATAAAGAATCAAAATTTGGTTTCTTTCACTTTGGAATGTTATGCGATGAAGTGTGAGAAAAAAGATTAAACAAGAATTGTATCTCAGTTGTCTAGACCAAACTCAAAGGTATTTGAAAAATGTACGCCGGTTCTCTGTTGATATGGTTGTCTGAATTTACCGAAGTCGATGATTAGTACCTAAACAATACGGGAAGTAACAAACTTTTGAACTATGGGAGTCCCTTATACTGTTCTCGGTAAAATTAGACAACATCGAAACTTATGACCAGGTAGTTTTAAAACTCTTAACAGAATAAATAGAACGGGCTTCGTCATTGTTAGTCCAAAACAATAAAGCTTATAAACAGTGGCTAGATTGTAAACCGCTGTAACTAAATAAATAGAACAATAATTAAATGAGTTCAAGCGGAGAACGAAATTACCCAATTTATTCAGCTTAGTTATAAACATTGGCTAGACGAGGTTGCAAAGGGATGTAAACAAAAAGAACAAACAGTTAAACGAGTTCAAGCGGAGAACAGTATACAGCTAAATGTTCGGAGTACCGAAAGTCAAAAAGCCGAAAAAAAAATCTCTAATATGAATATTAATACCATACCCTCCCTTGGATGGGGGGATCAATTCTAAAATTTTTCGAAAATTTGTGTTTTCGGCCAAAATTGAGGGGGTCGGTTTTTTACAGTGCGTGACCCCCCCCCCCCCCAGTACTACTACTAGTCATTTACTTATACTACTATTAAGTGTTTGTAAAAACACATATTAATTTTGATTGTAATTATCATTTGTTTTGTTAACCAAATTTTCCTTTATTTTGTCTCCGAGCCTCATCAGTGACAGGACTCAACAACTCTTCAAATTGGCAATATTTGATTTAATGTCTAATGATTTACCGGTCCCAATTGCTACATTGGAGTTACTTAAGAATGTATCTATCATTTCTAGATAAAAACCAAAAGCTGCTAGATTTTGTCGATTTTTACTCTAGTCTGTGTTGACTTGATAAAAAGTCTCATTACGAAAATCCATCTCCTTGAAATGAAGCAAAAGTCGATTTGTGAATATATGTTCCACCTGACCTGGATCTATCTTGACATTGTTTCAGACTTTTTTCTGAAAATAGATATTGTAATTGACCGTAATTAATGTTTTTATGACTTGTTGTTTGACTTTTTTGTGGCTTTAATAATGGCAGGCATCATCAGCTATCAGATGAGACGTTAGTTCTATGTTCATTTATTTATTCGTCTTTGTAACATTTCATTTATTTGTTCGTCTTTGTAACATGATGAGAACTCAGTTATATGTTGGTCTTTGTAACATTTCAAACCTAAACATTAAAATTATACATTAATTTCGAACAACACTTGATTTTTTAGAAATATTTCTGTGTATCATTTGGCATAAAAATATGCTTAAATTTAAATTGAATGGGTCGGATTTTATATGCAAATGCACATACTCAGCCTCCTTGTTTGTTGAGATATAATAACATGCTATAATTTTTTGAGTGTTTATTATTACCGTTAGATGCTTCAATACATCTTCTCAATTTGACAAACGCAATGTTCCGTAGTTGCATGTTCGATTTTTAAAGCCGGTTGATTTTTTTTATGTGCAAATGACTGTTTTCATTCGATTCAATTTATCGCTTTTAGTTTTTTTCAAAGCGAGTAAGACAAGAATTCATCTTTTCTGTTGCGTAAAACTTAATTATTTTTAATTAGTTGCTATGCGACTATGATGCTTGGGAATAATTTCAAAATTTAATGCAATTTTTCAATCAAATTAGTTTTTTCACAGCTACATTAGACGACTTCATTCAATGTACGCCTTCAAAAAAAAATCGAGAAAAATAATAAGACCACGAGCTTAAAAGAAAACTTTCTGTTTTAGTATTTTTCCAGTTTTAGTCAGATTAGAAGAGTTTATTGATACGTCAAGGACATGGTACCTTTTTGCCACCGTTGCTTTTTTTCTATTGGCGTTTTATGATGATCAAACTGTTATTAACTGTGTTTCTTTCCAACCAACTCATTTTGAATTTGCAAGACAGCAACAACAATGTACATTGGCATGACAATCTCTGTCCAAACAACACGATTGTCATGCCGTTTTTAGAAAATCAGCTTCAATTTGCATTGATGCCTTATTGAGCAAGTAATATTTCATTAGCTTCGAGAGCTGTTAAAATATCTGCAGCCTTTAGTAATAAACAACAGTGACAATTTCAGCGGCCATAAAACCACTGGAGTCACAGTGCCGTCATTGCTAAACGCCAACAAAGTGGCGGCTAACAACACTAAAAGCCATATTAAAGAAAAAGCCGCGTATTTGATGATAAACTAAAATGATAGACAATTATCATAAACTAATTCAGGTTTTCTATTAAACGAAGACATTTTTTCTATTCTATAGTATTTCTGTCAAAAGCAATTTCCCAGATCAGAACTACTAGTGCCGCTATCACAAAATGTAAAACAAACTGAACGCAGTAGTTCCTTCAAAAACAGAAACTGCCGATTTTTCTCCATGATTGGTTTTTTTATATGGTTCTAATTTGTATATTTACAAAAATAATATTCTCGGCATGGTCAAACAGGAAATACTAAGAATTTTCAAAATAAATTCAGAATCCAGGCCCAGAGATACTCAGCCGGGAAAAAATAAAAACTTAATTAAATCCACTCCAAACAACGTCAAGTTTTGTCATCAAAACGGTCGTAGTATTGTTAAACAACGCAATGCATTAAAACAACTAATTTTGGACACTGGGCCAAGCACTATCTGCGGGCTCAGTGAGACCTGTCCTACTTTGGAAGATAACATCAAAATATGGGATTTCGATTCGGAATTATTTACTTGTTTCGACACAGAAACTGTTCATCCTCTTCCTAACCCCGATGACGTAATTGTGTACTCCATTCTACAGCTTGTGGTGATAGATGCTCCAATCTCAGTACCAGCAGACAATGTTAGTCAAATCCCTTTGATGATAAGTTAGACTCTATAAAAGCTAATAGATTGAAGAAACGGGAACTGTCTGAATGAATATTTGCAAATATTTCCATACTCCTTTTCAACGAGTCGTCATCATCAAGTTTTTTCAAGCAAAAGTCTGCTGTTTTTCTCTCCATGATTGGAATATTTATGTTTTTACTTTGTTTATTCACCAAATGTATTATTCTCGGTTTGGATAATCAGGAAAATCTTATAGTATTGAAAATATACTGGGAAGAATCCAGGACCAGAGAAGCCCAGCCGGAAAAAAACATAAAATTAAATAAATCCACTTCAACAAACATCAAATTTTTTTAATCTAAACTGTCGTTTTATAGATAAGAACCGCAACGCATTAAAACAACTTATGAAGGACGTTGAGTCAAGTACTACCTAGGGGCTCAGTGAGACCTGTCTTACATTAGAAGACAACTTTATTTTATGGGAGTTCCATTCCGAGTTATATACTTGTTTCCGCAGATCGGGAATTGAAAATTGAGAAGCAGACTAAAAGGGGTGGCAGATTAGCGTATAACCCGCAGATGAAGTTCAGTAGCTCTTTTCTAGAGTCTGCAGTTATTTCAATAGATCAAACCGCCAGCGAAAACGAAATATTTGTTTCTGTTGGGAGATTTTAAAATTAGCTATCCTCATGACAAAGGAAACTTTTCACAAGATAAAATTTTAACTAAATACAGCGTAGAGTCTTCCACCAGGTTAGCATCCACGTGAAAAATAGGCAATAGTATAATTGATTAAATAAAAAACGAATGTTCATGCTTGAGAGGGCGCAATTTGACACCTTTAAATCTTGTCTTTGAAGAGATCGTTTTGCGACTCCCACTATACTGGGTGAAACAATAAGACAAAAAATCAAACCACTAAAATTCTGAGTTTGGTAAGAAAATTTATTCTCAAATACTTTGCAATTATCCTGGCAAAGGCTCAGTGCTTTTCATTATCCCGAAAAATTGTTTAAAGAATTTGTTAGAAACAAATACAAAGCCAACATTAATTGCGCCCGACTAAAAAGTTTTTATATACGAAGAGGAAAACCTAAGTGATATCTACTAACAGACAACTTTATTGCACAGTTATTTAATAAGACAGCAAACGGACAAAAAATGGAAAACTATCAAAGACCTTAGAAACAAAAGGATGTGAGCTTGTGGAAAAAACCAAAAACTCTCCCGGTAATTATGCCACAAATTCTTGCAAACAGCCAAACTCTTTAACAATTGATTTTCAAAATTTGGCAATCACTTTACGAAAAAACAAAAGCAAAAATCACTCTTAAAAATTTTGGAAAGAAACGAGAGACAAAAAAATTCTCTCTTACTCGGCTGAGCAGGAAATACATATTGTTGTTCGATCACTTAATCCTAAAAAATCGCTTGGCCCTCCAAAATTTCGGCTCCCGCTCGTAAATTTGATGCAGGATTCCTTGTACCACATCCTACTATAAATTGTTAACCACTACTTCATTGACCTAATACATTTACATCCGAACCTATAAAAGGATTTGTTCCCCCATTTGTATGAGAGGAAAACATGACAACCAATTAAGGACTAATCTCTGTTGAAAAACTTTATTTTCAAAATTTTGGAAAGCGTGACTTTCAACCAAATAAAAACAAATTTGTAGAAATTTTTTTCAAATTTTCAAATATACAATTTGGTTTCAGAAGATCGGTTTCAGCACATTACATTTTAATATTTTCACTGAGACTGTATGCTCCAAAGTTGATCACAAAAAAAATTCACTAGATTTAACTTATTTCGGAATTTTGACTAATTTCTGACTCAATCATACAAGAAATACTGTATCAGAAACTGCACTCATCGGGTTTTGAAAGCAGTGCTCTTCAGTTGATAGATGTGCTCGAACATGAGATGTGCTCGAACCTTTACATCTAGTTTTCTACGTCAACGATTTGGTGATTTGAGTAATCACATCGATAGTCAATGCAATGGTTTTCAATACGCAGATAATAATTTAGTTATGCTTCCAATAGATATCTTGACAGAACTACAAAAAACATAAAGACTCTGTGGAAACCTTAGCCTGCTACTTTGATAGAAAAAGTGTAGATCTGAACCGACAAAACATACTTTGTTCTCTTGCACGAGTTCCACAAAATATTTAACCAACACATGTCTGGCAATCAACAGACAATGAAGAAAGCAATCAAGCACTTAGGAGTTTTTCGTGTGGAATGAGAGCTGTTTATGCAATCAAGAGCTCTTTCCAAGTTCATGCGAGAAAACAACTCATGAATGTAATAGGTGTTAGTCATTTACACTATAGTGCTCTCCCAATGGCTGAAATAAAGCTTTATCCTGTAATTGCACCTGGAAAACAATTAAACTGGGCAAAAAACGTCTTGCCTCAAAAGAAAAAACGTGACACATCAAAGGATTTGTAATTATAAAACCAAAAATTTGTATTTCAAAACCTTTTTGAAAAATAAAGAAATCCTTTACTTGCGCAAATTTTTATGTATTAGATCTCCAGGTTTCACAAAATTAGTGTTTCCTATACTGCAGTACCAAAAAAGCACGCCAAAAATTTTCGTCCTTTTCTTTGTCAACTACAAATCACAATACCTTGAAACCGGCCTTTTCGTTTGAGCTATAGAATGTTTGAAGGACTTCATCAAATATAATCCAAGTAGTAATAATCTTAAATTTTGAATCATAAAAAAAATCAGGGTTAATATTGTAAAGCTATTTTAACTTATTATAGCCTTTTTTGGGAGCCAATCATGTAGAGACTTTAAACGCAATAATATTAATGTTATTGATACGTTTTTTCCGCAAAATAAAGATTTTATGTTGCATATTTATCCTGTGCTCCCATTGGCATGATAAATATATGAAAGTATAATGTTCCCCTGAGGAAAGAGTGAGGCTCAACCCTCACTACCTCCATCCACTTTTATTTTTTTAAAATTGCACATAATTACAGTCTTTCACCCTTTAAATTAAGCGGAGAAATAAGGTTGCAACTTTTATGTTCTTACACTCTTTGCACTAACTTCACCGTTATTTTCTGGGGAAAATCCTCGGCCCGGATTTTTGCATGATTGTTCAAAGACAAAATCATTTGAACAATTAATTTTTAACAGTAAATCTGTTTTAATGTAATATCTGCAGATCATGGATTTGTAAATTTTAGAAAATTAACTTGTGATTGATTAGTTTGGCAATACTAACTAGTGTTTTCCTTTGAGTTGAGTAGATCCCATTCCACACAATCCAAATATCCTCCCAGCAGGTGGTTTTCTATTGCACAGTGGAATAACAGCCTCTCTATCAGTTATCGGAGTCTCCAATCTCACTAGACCAATGTCATACGAGGAATCGTAATGCACATATTTGCTTAAAAATAACAAATCTTATATTACATCTGCAAAAGTGTTAAAATCTGCTGAATAACAATTTGATTTTATGAAATGCATTTAGCAACATGTTGCTAAATGCATATTGTAAATATTAATCGTAAATTATTGTAAATGCATATTGTAAAGAATACTAATCCTGTACACAGTCGATGGTAAAACAATCGATGCATCGATTGTTTTACCATCGACTGTGTACACGATTAGTATTCTTTTTGAGTTTTTACAATACGTCCCTGACAAAATGTTTTAATTTAGATTCTTTTTTTGCTGATATTTCTTAAAAAAATTAGTAAAATTATAATCTTGGCTTTCTGATAAGCAACGCTTAAAAACAATTGATTTGCACGTCAATACAATTAAAGATCTTAGCAACATATCTATGGAGAATTCAACCCAATTTCACATTTTTCCATAAAATCCGTGTCATATCGATCTCATGATTTATGCTCCAGCAACTCGTCAGTTTTTCTGATCAATTAGTTCGTCGGGTTATGCTTCATTTTGTTGAATGGTCTTGAAAAGAGACCACTCGACAGGTTCCCGCCTAGTTTCCCGTCTCTCAAAAGTCGATTGTACAATTGCATTGTGTGTTTTATACAGGGTTGGGATATGCAAATCTAATCTAATTTTTAATCTAATATTCAACGCGTGTTTTGGGGACATTGCGGCTTCTAATCTAACTGATGAGCAAATTTATTATGGCTCAGAGGAAAAAATCATCACATGGTTGAGGCCTTTAATAACAAACATAATTGAAACTCTAAATATATTTACAGCTTGTTAAAATAAGGTCTTGAAATCTCTCTATGCGAATGAATACCGATATCACTTTTATGAGAATATTAATAATGAAATTGAATTCAACCCAAACATCGTTTCCACCATCATGGTTTTGCCAAACTTAGGGCAGGTTCAATTTTGATTAAGGATTTCAAATGGATCCCGTCAAGAAGGATAGAGTAGTATCTGAATTTAGATATTGCTTCTGCCTCAAAGAACTTTGTCATTTCTCTTTGGAATGCTTGGGATTCACCAGAGGCGTATATCAGGAAAGATTGTAGGTGAATGAAAGCTCATTGTTTTTACTTAGCTACACGAACAAAAAAATTCTTCGCACCGCTTCTGTCTCTGTATCGTAAATCAAGACTTTGCCAATGGCTCTTATATTGCAGTCGTGTGGTTTGAGCTCCCAGAAATCACATGGAATCAAAATGGTCTGTCCAAGAAGCATTTTGTTCAAAAGGGGCACATTTGAGAGGACCAGTTTGTACCCAATTGTTAAAAGAGCTTGGTTAATCAGACTTAACACATTGTTGATCGGACCTTGGTTAATCGGATTAGTCTTAAGACATAGTCTATCAAAATCATGGGTTTCTAAGCCCACAATGTTTGTGTCGTCTTCAAATATAAAAACTTTCATTTAATTAAATTTCTGGTAAATCATTTATATAAACCGAGAAAAGAAAGACTACAACAATTGACCCTTGTGGTCATCCACTGGTTAACGTCTTATAATTTGACGTTTGATACAACTCCTCGTAATTTATGGTACCTTAGCTATCGTAAAACGCCATAAAATATATCGTTATAAAGTTTCCTGAAATTTAGATATCAAAAATTTTTTACAAAGATGCGTTGTCATGTGTCAAATCATTGTTGAAAAACAGTTTTGGCGGTGGAAAATTAGCCATAACAAAACCTTTTACTGGTACTACACGTATTATTAAGTGGAATATAAATTTTTCCAGGACTTTCTATGAGAGCAAAATTAAAATTGCCATTAAACTTAGATTTTCGGAGATTGTAGCCAACGATTCACTGGGTCTGAAGAATTTAACAAACATCCACTTTTGGTGATTATCAAAGTTTTCTGTTTATCCTGATGAGATTATGAAACTCGCTCTTTGTTGAGATGGTTGCATTGCATCTTTTTGTAGAACCTTAATTGCCATAAAACGGACTATACATGTACCTTACGAACAACAGAACGGTCCATTTACGGTCCATCAAAGCCATACAAAACATAATTTTCGTCCATTAGAGGGGATATCTGAAAAACTTATCCATTAGAGGGGATATCTGTGATGGGCCATATATTCACAGT
>NW_027451116.1:0-17419 GCF_964194025.1 Convolutriloba macropyga | reverse complement strand
CACACAAATAATTTTCACCGCGTATTTCTTACATCTTTTTTCGGTGAATGCGGTGAATCGCAGTGAATTATTTATTTTCACCGCGTTTTCAGTATTCTTACAAAAAAGAATCGTCCCCGCACGGGATCGAACCTCTGACCTACTGCATGCCTTCCACTGCTTAGTTCACTGCTCCAACTGTCAATACCATCTTATCAATTTCTTGTGAATTTAAATCAGATTGAGTAAACTTTTGAAATCATATGCGGTGAATTTTTGTAAGAAATGCAGTGAAGTGTGGTGAATCATTTTTTTTCTCACCGCATTCACCGCTTTCATCGCGTTTGTTACATTAATTTGCTACAAAAGTCGATGAGGTGAATTTTGCGGTGAATTTTCATAAGAAATGCGGTGAAATGCACTGAAATACTTATTTTCACCGTATTTCTTATAAAATTTCACTGCCTTCACCGCATTTCATACAAAAAATTACCAAAACACCTCAACCCGAGTATGGACCGTTAGATTGATTCTGGACAAACGCCAGTAGTTCTCAAGGAAAGTAAAAAGAACCAGGAAACAAACTCACTAATCATGAGGTGTCAAATTAACTCTGAGACGCACACACACGCACACACACATACAGGCGCACACACATGCAAACAAACACACACAAACACACACAAACACACACAGAAAAACACAAACACACACATAAACACACCCACACACACAGACACACACGCACGCGCACACACACACACAAAAGCACAAAAATACACACACAAGCAAACTTTTACATACATAGAGACACACAAACATGCAAACCAAACACAAACACAATCAAACAAACACACACGTGCACAAACCCAAGCACAGAAGCACGCAAACGCACCCACACAAGCACACAAACAAACACACACATAATGACACACAAACACAAACAAAAAAACACAAACACACACACAAACTACACGCGTCACAGAGAGACGCAAAAAAATATACACGGACAAAAACATACTAACACAAACACACGCAAACACACGCAAACAGACACGGGCACAAACAAACACAGACGCACGCACACGCACACACGAACACACGCACACAAAGGTACACACATACAAATACACACCCAACTACACAAATAAAAACGCAAACACAGAAACATACACACAAACACACACGCGTGCACCTGCAAAAAGAGACGCACGCAATCACACACACACACACACAAAAATAAACAAACACAAACACAAATACACACACAAACAAACACCCACAAACACAAACACAAAACAAAAACAGACAGACACACACACACACACGCTCACACGCAAACACACACACGGGCACACACAAACACAGACACACGCAAACGCACATGCACACAAACACAAAACACACAAAGACACAAACACAAATACACACCTAACTACGCACAGAAACACAAATACACACACACAACCCACACAAATACAAACACACACAAATACACACACAAACACAAAAACACAAACACACACACAAACCACACGCGTCACAGAGAGACGCAAAGAAACATACACACAAAGACACACTAACACAAACACACGCAAACACACGCAAACACACACGGGCACAAACAAATACAGACGCACGCACACGCACACACGCACACACACAACACTCGCACACAAAGATACACACACACGCACAAATACACACCAACAAACACAAACACATAAAAACACAATCACACATACACCCACAAAAACACACACACAAAAAAAACAACAAACGAAAACACACACAAACACACAACAACAAACACTCAAAAGCAAACACAAACATGCACACAAACACACACCCGTGCACCTGCAAAAAGAGACGCACGCAAACAAACACACAAAAACACGCAAACACACACACAAATACACACAAACAAACACCCACAAACACAAAACACAATCAGACACACACACACACACACATGCAAACACACACACGGGCACACACAAACACAGACACAAGCAAAAGCACATGCACACAAACACAAAACACGCACGAAAACACAAACACAAATACACACCCAACCACGCACAGAAACAAAAATACACAAACACACATCACACACAAATATAAACACACACAAATACACACACAAACACAAAAAAACACAAACACACACACAAACCACACGCATCGCAGAGAGACGCAAAGAAACATACACACACACCAAAACATACCAACACAAACACACGCAAACACACGCAAACAGACAAGGGCACAAACAAACACAGACGCACGCAAACGCACACACGCACACACACAAAACACAAACACAAAGATAAGCACACACAAATACATACCCACCTACACACATAAAAATACAAACACACACACTCACAAACACACACACACACACAAAACAACAAACAAAAACACACACAAACACACAACTACAAACGCTCAAACGCAAACCCAAACATACACCCAAACCACACGCGTCAAAGAGAGACGCAGAAGAATACACACACAAACGCACACACACACACACAAACACACGCAAACACGCAAACACACGCAAACACACATATGGGAACAAACACACACAGACGCACGCACGAGCACACACGCATACACACAAAACAAGCACACAAAGATACCCTCACACAAATACACACCCCCCTACACACATAAAAACAAAAACACACACTCACTCAAAAACACACACAAAAACACAAACAAAAACGCACACAAACACAATCATACAAACGCAAACACAAACATACACACAAACACACACACGTGTACCAAAAAGAGAGACGAACATAAACACATACACACACACATAAAAAACACACAAACACACACACACACACAAATACACACACAAGCACACAACCACAAGCACAAACACAAAAAAACTAACAGGCAGACACACACACGCAAGCACACACTCACACACGGGCACACACAAACACAGACACACGCAAACGCACATGCACACAAACACAAAACACTAACAAAAACACAAACACTCAAACGCAAACACACACATACACACAAAAACACGCACACACTTTGCACCTACACATGCAAACGCACACAAAAAAACACACAGAAAAAACGTACACAGATACACACACTCAAACAAACACATACATTAGCACACAAAATTACACATCCAACTAAATACACACGCACACAAACACACACACACACACATACACGCACAGAAACACACACATATAAACACAAATACTCACACACACAAACACACACATAAACCACCCAAACGCACACAAACACACACACTTAAACACACACACGCACAAACAGACAAACACGCACAAACACATGCACGCAAACACACACAAACATACACATCCATATACATCGAAATAATATATCTTTATTAATATCGAAATTTAAATTATATATATATATAAAGATTGTATATATAAACATATATTTTGCTAACTATTTTCACAATATAGTTTTTCCTTTCATTTTTTTGAATTGATCTATTTAAATTATTAACAGATAAACTTCTCATTTCCTTTTATTTACATTGTTCTTGATAATGGGAAATAGTGTCCAGTGTTAAAAACAAACAGGGGATTTGACGTTTTAGAAGAATAGACGATAACTGTTTTCTGCTTTTTCATTCATTTTTTCCCCAAATTTTTGTTTGTTTCTTCTTCGAGTGTTCTGACTAATGACCGTCCATCTCTCATGATTAGAAAATAACGTTGCTGTTTTCTGTTACTTTTAGAATTTTGTGTTATTTTGAGATGCTAAAAGGTAGCAATACGAGAAAACTTCCTTTTTCATTCATTCCTTGTTTCATAATATCGTCTTAACTTTTAAAACTTCCAGAACAGATAAGACCTCTGAAAAAAGTGACTGCCACTGTTTCATAATTGCTCGGTTAAACCTCCACGATTTTTAAACATTAACAATTAAAATGTTCCTATGAGAGACATGCAGCCTCTTCAAGTTTAAGATACTTCCGTTCAGTAGAAAAAATGTGGTAACTTCTTTCAAACCATCTGCTTTACTCGGTTTTGGGAATCAATTATCAATAAAGAGGAGTGTTCGTTTGAACTCCTGGCAGATCTCACGACGATTTTAATTTTTATTGCAACCCACATAGTTTGTTTTTAAGCATGTTCACTTAAAATAGTTTTTGAGATACTGCTGTGCCAGGGCTATTTTGTCCTCTTATAGCCATATTGCAGAAGTTCGTATTCTAAACCTGACGTTGAATGTGCTCTCGGTTTGAATGGTTGTCATCTTTTAATGATGTTAAAAAATTTAATTGAATAACAGTTTTCACACATTTTTTAACCTATCACAGTAAAAGAAATCTGCTTAAATCTCATTAAATTCTATGAAACTCTGGATAAATTTCTATATTTTTGTGCAACAAATCAGTGGACAAAATTAAAAAATACATTGATAAAAAACTTTCAAAGAACTAACGACTCCCTTTATCTTTTGGATATTGAATCTAAACTTAAAAGAACTCGGATGAAAGCTACAAAATATATTCAAAAATGTCTAGAAAACGCTTAATTATTTCCAGCTTTCGTATGTTTTTGATATCAGTTTTCTTCTTTGATATGTCTTGAAAAAAGAATATAAACAATCGAATACAGTTTTTGCTTTATATGTGATGATATTTCGCAAGGAGAAGTACATTGAATAGCTTTCAACTTGCAAACGAAAAAAAAACTGGATTCACAAGAAAATCCAACTCCTTTTTCAAAGGGCAATTGCAACTGTTATTTTTCCACTGCAATGAACTCTGGCTTGAAACACATATTGCACAAAACAGCATGATTTTGTTGCTGATTCACGATTTCTTTGAAAACATCAGCTGCTTCACACAAAATGACCTCAATGTTCTTTCATTAGTCATGCAACAGATTTCGTTAACCCTTGAGCAGGGGAAAACTTTCAACGAACTTCAATATCTTCTTATTAACTTGATTTGACCATTTTATAATCTGGTCAAAAATATTGGAAATTTGGCAAAAAATAATTGGTTCATTTTGGTTACAGGGACATCTGATTTAAGTAAAGATTGCGCGCAGATATGCGAAAATGAATAAAGAAAGACGTTCCAAATATAAGCGGCCAAAAATAAACGCAAAAGGGATGCGTTATGGGCTCAATTTTCACATAATTTGGAAAAATTGAAACCTGCACAAAATTCTGATCACGAGCACACAAAAGTCTAGTGAACGCGCAAAAATGTAGGAGTTCATCAAAGTCTGAACACAAACGCACGATGTTCTGGTAAGCCAATGAAAGTCAGGACACGAAAGCATGGAAATCCGAACATGAACAGTAATATGATAAATCAGGACATCGAAACACAAAAGTCTTAACATGAACATACGAAGGTCTTCAGATGATCGCACAAAAGATTATTCAACAAACAAACGTCCGGACACGAATTCACGGAAATCCTCTTACGCAAAAACTTTTGATGAATATCAGGTGTTTGATTCCGGTGGACGTACGAAGGCCGGATCTTTATTGCTTCAACATGAACGCACGAACGTCTGTTGGACGCATCAAAACTTGGACACGAACAAACTGAGATCTGGACGTTGACATTTTTGATAGGGACATACTTGATCTCGGTCTGCAACTTCAGTCTGGGTAGCATAACTTTTACGGGAATGGAACTTTGCAATATCTATCAAGCTGTATTTCAATGGGTTATATTTAAGTTCGGGTTTTTCGAATCCTCTGGATGAGTTAAATAAATCACTCAGCTTGAACTCTGTCTATCTGGAAGTTGAGAGGATGAAGTGAAGAAATACGTTTTTTATTATCAAAACAACTGGGTCCGAAGGCATTTTTTTTGTCTCATTGCACTAACTTTTCAAAAAAATATTTAAAAAATGATTGGTTTGAAATGCATCATTTTTGGATGTAGATCGTAATGAAAAAGTTACCTTAAGTTTTTTTAATGCTTGTTGGGCATGATTTGTGCCGAAAATTTTCATCTTTAAATGACCGGAGAAGTCCCTGTATAAACGCAGAGGACAGGATATTTTATGGACGTTTTTCACATTTTCTTTTACTTTTTGAACAAAATTTGTCTTTTTGTTCAAACTTATCGGCGAATTTGTGAACTTGACGGTTCTTTTGGACTAAAGACTACAAACAATAGGACTACAGACAATTTTTTCAGAATTACCAATATGAAAAAAAATAGCTTCAAATAAACTTTAATATCAACAATTTAGATTTTTCTACGCATTTGTTTTTTTTAAGTTTGCAGTTTCATGTTCACCTTTCTTTGTCACCAGTTTGCTCTTTGTGAGCTTCGACAAAAAAAGACCAAAAATGTCAAAAATAATAGGCGAATGGCGCTTTGACAAAAACAGCACACTTATTTCATCAATAACCAAAGCTGTTTAATATCATAGCGTGCAATTATTTAGCAGTTTCAAAGGAACGTCATTTCAATTAAACCAATTTGTTACGAAAATGTTGAATTTAATTGGAAAAACGTCGCTTGTCTAACAAATATACATTGAATGGCTTCATCTTCAAGCTTTCTTTGGAATATAACAAGAGCACAATCAATAGCTTGACATTTATAATTGGGCACCAGACGTATTTATGAATGTCAAAATACTTCAATGAAACGAGGCGTCTTTCCTTAGAAGCCTCAAATTGTTTCACAATCAGATCAATGCGTAACTATACATCCTTTTTGCAATTTTGAAACCTCCGAATATTTCACAGAGTTGTTTGCTCGCAGTTTGATATCAAAATAAAAATTCATGGCAATTTCAGTAATCATAGCCGCAAATCGGACGGTCATGTTGCAAGATTTGGCAAAGTTCTGGTGAGATCTTGCAAAAAAGATGCGTAATCTTAGCAAGATTAATGTAAAAATCTTTCAAGATATCCGTCTGATATTGACTGGGTTCATATATATAGTGCTTAAAGGAATTAGAATGGGTATCATGTATAACATCAAGGTTGGCCATTTTGGGGTACCGTTTCTACAAAGACTATTTTTTACCTCTAAGAAGTGCTCTTGCTATAATATCTAGGACACCCTGAAAGGTGATTCGGTATCTATAAACAATTTATAATATTATATATCTTATCAGTACTTAAAGGAAACGAACAAAAGTTATTGGCAAGAGTAAAACAATCTGTGAACCCTGGGTAGTCAAACGAGAAATCGAAAACTTCTGATGCAAAAAAAAATTATTATCTTCCTTAAATATATGTTTATTTTTAATATTGATTATTAAACAGATACCTTGAACACCGGAAAATCGCATTCTCTATTTCCCTGTTATTTTATGTACACAGTAAAATTAAGTTAATTGGTGCAACCCGAAAATCATCGATGCGCAGTAACGACTTTTATGGTCTTCTAGTAGACCTCTAGGTGCCTGTGTTTGGTTCGCATCTAAAATCGAAAAAACAGTTGATAAGATGTTTGTATACAATTGTTTTTTGAGATGTGTGCTATTTGTGATCCAAAAGACCTCCTTAGAAGTGAAAAATTGGCTTTGATGTGAAGACACCATACACCAATACATGTCCTCATATTGTCTGCAAAAATAAATTATGGTGAAAATTGTTGACAATCGAAACTATATAATTCTTGCTCATTATAATAATCTAGAACAGAAAGAACTAGTCAGTGTAAATTTAAAATTCAGGAAGGCGGTTTGTCCTATTCTGTGAATCCTGTCTCCAAAAAAATTATGATAAAAATAGTTGACAATCGAAATTATAAATTTCTTGCTCATTATAATAATCTAGAACAGAAAGAAACAGACTAGTTTACTCAATTTCTGTCATCATTTTCCCCAACTTTTACAAAAATATTAGCAAGCATTTAGGTTATAGATAGCCTATGTCCACAGGTAATTACAATTGGAGGGCGTTTTTTGTTGGCAAATCGTGAGCAATTTTGATGTATGTTAAGATGATGATATTTCTACAAGCTTTATATGTCGTTGAAAATTTCTGAATGAGTATCTGGTCCCGTAGAATAAAAACTGTTCTTCACAACTTATATAAACAGACTTCCAACCTCCATTTCTTGATCGAAAAACTTGACGTAAAACGAAGTTTTTGTTTTTGGCAACCATAATTACCATAAAGCAATTAAATGTTTGGTAAAGATGGAATGTTTTTTTTTTATTTTGTTTTATAAATCAATCCTCCTCCAATCTCGAGTTAAAAAGTAACGTCTAGCTTGTGCTGAAATTTCATTGGAAACACTACATCAAAGGAAAGTTACCAGAAAGTTGGAACAACAAACAAAAATTATATAGTATTTCACAGTAAATAATATGACCGCAGCAGGAGAGATATTCTACAATACTTGTATTATTAAAAAAATTTCATGAAAATTTTTGTTTATACTTTGGTACCAGTCCAGATTTTATATACATTGGAACCCAGATTTATGACATTGAAAATTGATTTTTTTTCATACAGTTTCTGTTTGTATCGGCAATTTTCTTGTATCGGCAATGATAGTTGTATCTGCAATGATAGTCCTGTGAAACATTTCTCATTTTCAGCTAATTATATGCGGCAATTGTCATTCTTAATCTGATGTACTTATAAACCCCAAGCTATAAAATGCACATAAATGGCGAGTTTCGTATTTGAACAACCTGTGTTTGGCTTGATTGATGATTGGAGTCATGAAATCCAAAAAAAACAGTTATCGTGCTTTGAAAGAATGCTTAATGTTTTGTTTTTTTCACCCGTTAGGAGTTGCCTATAGGTTACAAAATTCCAACGTAAGTCCATATATATAAATATCTATCTATATATATATATATATATATATATATATATATATATATATATATATATATATATGAACTCCAAAAGAATCTGACCAAAGTTGTCTCTCGTGTGAGCACGAGAGGCTTTTTCGTGCGAGAGAGCACATTGCCTCGGTGTAAATTTAAAATTCAGGAAGGCGGTTTGTCCTATTCTGTGAATCCTGTCTCCAAAAAATTATGATAAAAATAGTTGACAATCGAAATTATAAATTTCTTGCTCATTAAAATAATCTAGAACAGAAAGAAACAGACTAGTTTACTCAATTTCTGTCAACATTTTCCCCAACTTATACAAAATTATTAGCAAGCATTTAGGTTATAGATAGCCTGGTGTCAACGGGTAGTTACAACTAGAGTGCGATGTGGACAATTCGTGAGAACTATTGATGTATGTTATGCTGATATTGCTATGACCTTGGGAAGTCGTTGATAGTTTCAGAATGAGTATCTGATTTTGTAGGATAAAAACTATTCTTTATAACATATATAAACAAATTTCCGACCTCCAGTTTTTGATCGAAAAACTTGACGTAAAACGAAGTTTTTGTTTTTGGCAACCATAATTACCATAAAGCATATAACTGTCGGAAAAAGAATAAATGCTTGTTTTCAATTTTTTAAATAAATCAATCAACATCCAATCTCGTGTTAAAAAGTAACGTCTATCTTGTGCTGTTAAAATTACGTTAGAGTTACTATTTGCACAGTGCTGAACTTAGAACTTAGAATTTGTTTTTTTCTCTCCGAAGAGCGCTTATGTTAGACTCCTGGGAAAGATACTAATGTCACAAGCCTAATACTTTAAAAAGAGTTAAATATTTGTTCCGACTCCACTTGGGGGGGATGACCTATATACTCAAATAGATTTTTTTGTTCAAACAATTTTAGCCGATCGATATTTTCATCGCACAGAAATGTGAGTGGTATTTTTTCAAAGCTCGTCCAGCGTAGAATTAGAAACTAAAAAGCTGTTTTTGGATTTCGATTTTTTCGAGGAGTTATCGAGGATTGAAAAATTCTGGGAACACAGGATATTTGATTTTGTTAACTTTAAGTGCAATTTTTCTTCAAATTAAGATCTTTTCTATTGAAAAACTAAATCAAAATTACATTTCACGCAACAAAATTGAGTCCCAAAGGAACTCTAACATAAAAAAATGGAATTCTATTTGAAAGGTATTTTTTAGAAAACTTTTTATATTTTGTTTACTTGGGCCACGTAGAGACTATTCATTTTTCATATCTAGCTTCCGTGGACGACAAGCTTGATTTACAGTAAAATGAGGCCCAATGAAAAAAAAATAGTTTTCAAGTAATCGCTCGTGTTTTTTTGGCTTCGACTCTTTCGTGATTTTAAATGTTATTCTATTTTTTTTTAACTTTTTTAAAACTTTTGGAGCCCTATTGCATAGTCACGTTGACGAACAGTGCAATGGTTTTCATAAAGAGCATTAGGTAAACCTATCTAGAGCTTTCCGCGGACAGCTAATGGCTGTTAAAACTTTAAAACTGGTTTTTCGAGAAAATCATTAATCAATAATAATTATTAACCAATAATAAACTTAATTTCGTGGATTGTAAGTCAGTCTCAGTAATGGCAGGACCTCTCTGTTTTCTAATGCAAACAATTTTTTTGTCAGTGGTCTTATCGTCCAACTATTTGTTATATGACTTCAATGCCACAAGATTTAAAAAATTAAAAAAAAACTTTTTGGATATTTTTCTATTATTGGTTCCTCTTGAATCTTTAATACATTATCCTGATACTAATATATTCTTTTGGCTTGGAGAAGATTTTTCAATGGATCATGGATAGAGTTTTCAGAGAATCAGAGAAAAGCTTATGGACTAAGTGGCGCGACAATACTTCCGGCACTTATTTTCATAGTCAATGATTTATTGTGATGTCTTATTGACTACCTATGCATGACAATTCTTGTCCTACAATCAAGGCATACGTCCAATTGAGCGTATTTATTGACTTTTGCTGAAAACTATTGAATTTAATGGCTGATAATACTTTTAAAATAATTTTTCGAAAAATCTTTTTTTTCCAAAATTAGCCGATCTTAATTTTAATTTCGTGAACTTTAAATCAGTCTCAAGACCCGACCCATTTTGGTCTGCTTCGGCCAAATTTCATCTAGTTAGCGTTTTTATCTTATAACTTTTGGTGTTACGATTTCGATGCACTATTTTTCCAATTTTTTTCCTCAATTTTTGGATATTTTTGTTCCGTAATTTTGGTCCCATTTGGAATCTTGGCACATTTTCATAATGTTCATAGCTGCATTGGCATAGATATGCAGTTCAATGGATCAAAGATAAACTTTTTAGAGAAAAAAATTACGGCTTAATTGGCTTCGAAACTTTCTTCTCGCACTTTGCTACTTAATTTTGTTATTTTTGGTTTTTGCATCTTTTTGTTGTTATTTTCATAGTTAATGACTTATTGTAATGTCTTTTTGATAACATACGGATGAGAAACATCTCTGTTGTCTCATCAGGCGTAACTTAGCCTATTTCTCAGCTTCCGTTGAAAGCTATTGAATTTAATGGCGTTCACACTACGGGTTTTCCCAAAAATTTGGTTTTATTAATCTTTTGGTTCAAATTTGTTGATTTAATGAAGTCAAATTGTTTAAAAAAACCCATTACTGATTTGAATTAATTGAAATTAGAAAAAGTTTTTACTGAAACAATTTTTTTTAAATGGCTTCGACAATTTTCTCGCTCAATTTTTTTTGAATTTGCTGTTTTTGCTTTTTTTATTCTTTAGGTAGACGTAAAATGCTGACCGCTCTCATAAGCTCGTTTTTGAGGATTGACTGAATGCTGTTAACCGAAGCAGTCAGATAGTCTTATAGTTCAAGATATTATACATTTTAAAGCTTTTTAAGGATTTCTCTTTTTTTCAGTTTTTGTCGTCAATTTGTAACTTAATCTCATCATTGAGAGTTCCCATACAATTCCAAGTATTTTACAATTTAACATCTTTATTGATACTATGACGTAACTGATGTTTTTTCTTGGACAATGTGCGTTTTCATAAAAAGCTATGTGAGTGGCGTGTTTTTGTTTCTTTTTCTCTTTAGCGCAATCGCAAAATAACACATCCCAATGACTTTCGAATGTGGCCCAACTGAACTTATTTATTCCTTCAGTCTAATTTTAGCTGAATTAGTATATACATAAACTGAAATAAAAATATTTATTATTCAGATAATAGCTAATGATTTTGAATGGCTTCACTAATTTGTGTTTTTGCTAGGTTTGTAATTTGCTGTTCCTAATTTTTTGAGTTTTTCTGTACCTTTAGTCCCTTCCTATGGTTTAGTCTAACCAAACACAGGTCCTGTTGGTTTCCCTATGACTTGTTAGTAAGTTTATCAAGTATTATTTTGTAAAAAGCTAATTATTTTTAAGACTTTTGAAATTATTTGGTTTAAAAAATGTTGATAGATTTTTGAATTTCGCCTCATTATTTCTTTTTTTTTGTAGACAAGTTACCTAGTCTCATTATGGATAAATTCCATCTGATGTGTAATTAGAAAAAAAGTAAATTTTTGTAGTTAGGGTTTTTGTGATTGTGATTCGACGTTGTTACTAGGTCCTTTTAAATTAAGGTATTGAGTTTTTGCTTTTTTTTTCATTGTCGGTGTTGTTTTTTTCTCTTAGTCTTTTCAATGGCAGTACCTTGTTGTAATGAGACATGGCATTTTTTAATTCAAATAATTGTTTGGTAGTGTAACAATTTTTTAAACTCAAACATCTATTTTTGATTATCTCATGCAAAATTGTAAGTCAAAAATTTATGTGAGCGCGGGTAGGAACATCATGTGCGAACGCACGTAAACTAGCCTCCTTGTTTAATTACCAGGTCAATTATGTCGTGACTCTAAAATTGGGAACTATACAAGGTTCTCAATTCAAATATGTGATTACCTGATCAACCAGTATAATTAAAGAAGATTGCATGTCGCGTTATATGCTTCACTATACCCGCAACTGAACGAGTTCTAACTCACTAGGAAGGACCAGTTACCAATTGTCCATCAGGTATTGAACCCTCAACTGCTGTTGTCCTCGCAGCGTTTGAGGTTCTGCCGCTTCATCCTAAAACGTAGTCTAGTTATTGTTTGGTTGATCGTTAGTTTTGGTAAACTGAACATTAATAATACTTTGATTCTGTGTCAATCTAATGTGAAGTTACAAATTTCTCTTATAAAACCTAGGTTAGCTGCCTTATAGTGTTCAACACTCGTATAAGAGGTCTCATTAATGATTACTGCGTTCCAGCGCTTGGGAAACAATCAGTTGGAGTTTTCAAAATGTCAAGGGTATACCAAATATTAATGTTTTCATGACCAAAGTTGAAAAAGAATAGTTAAAAGTAAACTTAGAACTTAGAATTTGGTTCTTTTCTGAAGAGCGCTTAAGTAAAACTTTTCATTCCTAAACTTCGTTTCTTTTCTTTGACGCCGGTTCTCATTTTGAGCTTTGTTAATCTCTTAGACCTCGGCGGTCTATATACGCATAAAATTATCGTTCAAGTGCAAATTGAATTAAAAAAAATGTTCATGAAGCTTGTATCTGATAAATCAAATCGGCAACAACAAAGAAAGGTATACAAAATGCGTTAGTGGATCATTGGAGCTGTATGCAATATATTTGGCATCAATATTGGAAGTATGCTCATATATAGTGCCATTGAGAACATCGAATTAAAGAGAATAGAAAATCAGGTAAGTAGGAGAAATGAAATTTACATGTCATACTGAACTAATATATATTCTTAACTAAATATGCTTTTCTTACAATAACTGAACTCGGTTCAAAGTGCTAAAAATAGAAATCAATCAATTGCTATGAGCAAGAAAAAGGTGCCCCAAATATAATTCAAAAGCATTGTAATTGGGAAACTGCTTGTATGTTGTTATCCCAGTTTTATGGGAACCCGTTGATGTTGGTTCAGTTTTGTTTAAATTTAATTTTGATGACAAATACTGCAAAAAGAGTTATTTCATCCCATTCTGCCTCGGGTTATGAGACATCCTACTCATTTTAAATGGAAAGCATGCCGTATGGCGCCCGTCTTCATATAAAAGATCGCTTGCTGGGTTTTTAAATTTATAGACAACCCCAACCCGCATTACAACCCCCACCCAATCCCCATCCCCCCTCTTTTCTCTCTCTCTCTCTCTCTCACTCGCTCTCTCTTCCAGTTCTCTTTCTCTCAATTTCTCTCTTCTCGCGCCATTTTATTGATTGTAAGTTGTCTGGAAATTATTGGAAATTTTGGTAACAATTTTCTGTTATCTCTTTGAAAGGATTTCAAACAAGGAATTTAAACAGAAGAGCATCGAGTTAGAGTGAAAAGCATTAATATATTGACTGATTTTGTAATGTTATCAAAAGTGTTTCTAAGTTAATATGAATCCCTTACATGCAGAGTTCAAATGCCATATATTGGAAAATAGACCAGATATGAATTGGCAGACAAAATTGGGATGTTGTTCCCTAGGGTTTTTTTTCTCACTGATAAGCAACCCAATTTTGAAGTAGACCTGTAAATTATAGCCCTGGAGCCATTTTTACAAAATATATAGCCCTATGTTGTCTTCCAACAAAATGGAAGTTATTTTCAGAACCAAGGTTAAAAAGTAATCAGACACTTATACAGGCAATCCCATCCGGTCAATAAATTGATGAAAATCCTCATAAAAATTCATGCACCCGGGTTGAACGTCCTCCCTGAAGTAATAGTAATTGAGAGCACAATAACTTCATAATGTAAAGAAAGTCATTTCAGAATAGCCGTATTTGAATATACTTCATTCGGGCTTCTGGGATTTTGATCAGAACTTATTCAACAAAAAGTTGTCTGGTAGAAAGAAAAGTAATGCAAAAACTGTGCCTCATAATATTATATCGGGAGAACGGCATATTTGAACTTATTTTGATACTGCAGTGGAACACTTTTATGCGACAGTCAAGTAATCACTTTTAAATCATCCATAAATCACATTGGATAACATGAGAATGAAAAATTAAATTATGCTAAGAATGACTCTCGTATAGCGGCCAGGAGGCGGAAGTTTTCACAAAAATCCAGGTACGATTACCATGGTTCAGTTAAAAATGTATTTTCTGAGGTCAAAAATCACTTTCGGGTGTCAAATGAATTTTTGCCTAGTACATGTCTAACAGGGAAGCATGTATTACCTATATTACTAGAAAATCATATTGTGATTTTATACGTTTGTCGGGTTTTCGTTATAAAAGGGAATAAAAACAGGAATGATTTGAGTACGTTCTCTTGTTAATTGAATGGATTAGAAAAAAAGTATTTTGTTCAATTGTTCAGTCGAGATCATTTTGCTAGTATAATATAGTACAACATTTATACATTAGATCAGTTTGGCTTCTATGAGCGCAACGAGAGCAGATCAAAGATGGTCTAAGATATTGGTTGAAAAATATAGCCATCTTTCTTGGATGTCTTGAATCATAGTAATAAATTATTGTTAGAAACCAGTTAGTGCTATTGTTTAGTTAATTTTACTGCCACCATCACTAATAAGAGCCAAACGAACAGAAGTTTTCCACAATGAGGGCTGTAACAAAAAATCATATCAGCCTCACGTCACTACAACTGGTTTTTGCCTTTAATTTTTTGAAAAGATAAACTGTTGAGTATGTTAAGGAAGAAAGCTGTTGAAGTTTATTTCCAGTTTGTTTGAAGGTTTCATTTGAATGACTCAAGCACTAACTACAGAATTAACTCAATAAAAAAGATGCTCACAGAAAGCAGAACATAAAGAATCATTCACTAACTCCTGACATTCCACGTTAAAAGCAATTTCAAAAAATAATAATTCCGAAAAGGATAAGTTTCTTTGAGATTTTGATTTTGGTGGAAATCAAGATAGTTTAGTAATTCCAAAATTTATTCTATGAACATGGGCTCCATGTGTGAGAAAAATAACGTTGGTATCAATATCACAAATTAGGCTCGAAATGATTGTGGTTTGCTTAATGTTTTCACTTATGTGATTGAAAACTGTACTGGCTGCCGATAAAAAACAAGTAAAATGTTCTAATTTAGAAAAAAGGTATAGATGATTGCTTTTAATTGCTATAGATGATCAAAACTGTCGCAACTTCAAAATGTGTTACAGTTTCTTGGGATTTCATGAAAAAAGTATCTTCTGATTTTCAAAAAAATATTCAAATTGAGAAATAAATAAGACCGTGGTCATAAATGGTCATGCTTTAAGTAAATTACTTAGAATTTTAACGCCTTCTCAAGCCAGACGTTATTGTTTTCTATCACAGTGAGCTTCTTTTGCCATTTGTTAGCAGGATTAAAGACACGGTACCGCAACAACCGCGATGAGGTGGGAGGTTGAAGCTGTTTAAGCTCATAAGATATCAGAGAGAATGAGATAAATTAATTTTTGGAGTTTCAAAAAAGAAGATTGAAGATTTAAACAGAAATCGGTCGCCTTTATAGTCTGAAAAGTAAATATAAAATATACAGTTTAAATTTGTTAAAAGGTTAAAATCAGGCTATTTTGTGGCGTTTGGTGGGTGTCATTTCATTCCAAAGTTCCTTCAAACATTCAATTTTAGTTTATAAATTTTATTAAGATTTGACAAACATACAACAAAAAACTGATTCACTTTCAATTTCAAAATCGTTAGCTGCAGATGTCGTTATAAATCGGGTAAGTTTTTTTTTCTGAGTAAATTAGCATAATTTAAGTTTCTAAGCTCTAAGATATTTTTGAAGTTCCTTTTTATAATCCAATACCAATTTTTTGTACTTTCTTACATGATAGTGCCTAAAACGCCTAGGTTTTACGTTCCTCAATTGGAAAGTCCAAAATAAAAGATCTGAATTGTAAGTTCTTCAAAATTGCTTACATAATTTTAAGTTGCGAAGATGCCTCTACCCGGGGCAGTAAAAATAAGCTAGAGCTTCTGCTTCTACCTTCGATTGAAATGATATCACAAGTTTTTTTAATGTGCCTAAGTTCAGCAAAGTAGTCTCTATAAATAGGAGATCAATAACCACCAGAAACAGCTATTCAATAAACATTCATTGTGTAAATGTCTTTTGAAGGTAATTGATGCTTTCCTTCGATTTGCTGTCAGTTCAATCAAATCCCCCCAAAGACAGAACGGGAGAGGGACAGATAGAAGAAAGAAGGGATTGTTGGGAAGAGAACAGACAGAGAGTAAACAAACAGTTGTTTCCCTTTGTGCTTCCTGACAACACTGTGGATCGCAATATTGCAGCAATTTGCAAAAAAAAAACTTCCAACATAATAACATACAATTTTAACTCATCGTCATAATATTTATTCATATGAAAAAAAACTCTGAGACCGTAGGAAGGCACCAAAATAAAAAAAAAACATTTGCTGATGTATACAATAAAATTTTCAGAATTAGCAAATTATCATTGAGGAAATTTAAACCCAAGGGAAATCAGCTTGAGTTCAAGATTTTTTTTCGAAATGGGCACAGGACTTTTTGAAATAAAGTTTTTCGTCGGGTGAAGTCAAGTTCAGAATGTCGAAATAGATTTATGA
>NW_027451115.1:0-17330 GCF_964194025.1 Convolutriloba macropyga | reverse complement strand
CAAATAGAATGCACCCACTAAATGGGGGGGACACAAACGGAAAATATCCAAAATTTTTTATGTCATCTGCTTTTTCCACAGTTTCTTATTTAAAAACAATGAAAACCAATAAAACCAAGGCCGCTAAATTAAAGCCACAAAGTTTTGCTTGAAAACAGCAGATTTGGAGCGCATTTCACACTTTCAATTTTGTGGCTCATGCTGCTTCATGCGCGTTTCTACGATGAAAGCTCTTGATTAATTCGCTTAAGTTAGGTCTGTTCTCGGTGTCTAGCGCTCGAAAATTACAACTAAGAGCAAGCTACTGTCAAACACAAAATGTTTAGGTCGTATTTTACAGAAACAATTTTTATCAGTTGCATGACAACATACCCAATTCAAAATACCCAAAGCCATTATACGCAATTTATTCCTTTCGATCTTTTTGTTCAATAATCCGATTAAGTGTGGCACGATGAAACTCATTTATGATGATGAATGAAAAGGTTTGGCATTGAAAGTCATGAAAATTCAAAGTTAGAGATATGACTTTTACAGCGATTATAAATGAACTCAATAATTTTGAATTAAATAGCTGGGGGAGGGATTGGGAGGCTAAACTGTTACGGACCATTTACACTCCGGCAAGCAACAACAAAATTTAGCAAATAAATTTATCAGAAAATAACAAAATAATCGACATCAGAAATTCAAATATACTGCTTCAAAAGATTCAGTGAGTTTTATTCATCAATTTGACATGATTGAAGGAGTATTCATTCACCCTCCGCGGCCAACGAAGAAGACGAATCATTGTCATTTTCAAATACTTTACGCAATCTCACTGCGGGATGTTGCACCATGCCAGTACTGGTCTTGATGTCGAAGCTTCTTGCCACTCCATCTCTATTCATATGTGCTTTGACGAAATGGGCCAAATTCGTCGGGGTGTAAAATTTCTGTAGATTCAAACAATATCGTTTTCCTTGAGCTCTGCGTTGGCTTGCTGCCACTTTGTCCTTCTGTTAAGTTCCGGTACAAACTCTTTGAGAAGACGAGACCAGTATTGGTCAAAAAGGGTCTGTGACTCCTTGAAGTCTTTATTTGAAAACCGGTTTCTGCTGTTTGCCTGAGGTTTTAGCCAGAAGTGGCGTCTTTTCATCAGGAAATGTTTCGGTGTTAAAACCTCCTCGTTGATCAAAGTGCTCCCAACATGCGTCAGTGGGCGTGAATTAAGAATTACTTCTGCCTCCGCTACAACTGTATAGAAGATTTAAAAATTTTAATCGGCGGCTTCCGAGGACAACAAGTAGGCTTCGTTTAGCCGACTGGATAAGTAGGTCCCAAACCCCTCCAAAGTGCGGTGCCAGAGGTGGGTTGACCGTCCACTGGATGTTGTTTTGCGCCAGCTGGAGACGTATGTAGTTGTTGTCTGGTTTGTAGTTTTCCTGAAAATTGAGTTTCATTGCCTGGTTAGCTCCAACAAAGTTTTTCCCGTTGTCCGAAACAATGATATCAGGGTATACTTGTCTGGATACAAAACGTCGAATAGCCATTAGCAGACAGTCAGTGGAGAGGTCCTCACAAACTTCCAAGTGTACTGCTCGTGTGACCAAGCATGTAAACATGCAGACATAATTGAGTTCTGTCTGGATTCTGAATCTTTCAATGTGAAAAGGTCCGAACATGTCCATTCCAGTATTCACAAAAAGGTAGAGTTTGGAGTGCCGGAAAGTGAAAATTTGGTAGGGGAGCCATCTTCGGTCTGACCTTGTCTGCTCGACAGGGTCTTCAGATGAAGCAGTACTTCCGCAAAATTCCCAGAGCTCTGCGGATTCCAACTATCATGAACGTTGGTTGGATATGTGCACGAACAAGTTCAATTCAATAATTCCCGCAGTCGTGATGTGCTTTCTCGATAAACAGTTTCGCAACTCTGCACTTGCTGTGGAGTATTACCGGATGTTTGCTCTGAAAAAGCAATCCAGACTTCTGAATTCGTCCCCCAATCCTAAAGAGCCCGTCGCTATCCGGAAAGGGTACACATGGTAATAGTTTGTCCTTCTGGTCTATGGGTAGTCCACTTTGAAGTCGAGAAACATTGTCCTTTAAGTGTTTGGACTGAGATATCCTCAGGAGAAAGTTTCGAGCCTTGTTTTTGTCTGCCGCGAAGTCGTCCAATTTGCAAGGCATGTCGCGTTTGATCGACCTCTTCAGTACGCGTGTTGCTCGAAACACTGTCCTAAATCTGCCACAGAGTCTAGGCCAATTTGAAAAACTATCTGTTTGGATCTGCCAACGGTTTTTCACTGGTCTTGTAATCAACTTGAGTGGCGTATGTTTGAACTGTTATGTCACCGGAGAATGTCCACTCGCTCTTAGGTTTGATCAAGAATGAAAGTATTGTTATGCACAATTTATGAAGATCGCATGGAGCCAATCCTCTGGTACCATGATCAGCCGGGTTCAATTTTCCTGGTACCTGTCGCCAGTCGTCTTTTTTTGAGTTCTCAAATTTTGTTGAGCCTGTTTGCGATGTACTTCTTCTGTCGATCCTTTGATTTGATCCAGCTGAATACTGCTGTGCTGTCGGTCCAAAATTTTTTAGTCTTCACATCTATTGTCATCTCGGTCTCACAGAAGCCTGCTAGTTTTCCTCCCAATATAGCTGCTTCGAGCTCCAATTTGGGAATGCTCATCTGTTTGATTGGTGCCACCTTGGATTTGCAGATGACGTAGTGTGTCGCTATTGTGCCGTCAGTGGAGATTATCCTCAGGTACACCACTGATGATACTGCTGAAAGCGAAGCGTCTGTCAAGGTGTGCAACTCGTGAGGTCCATCGACGATGGGAACTAAACAACTGGGAATATCAATTGGAGGCATATTCTGGAAATCTTCCATCCATTGCTGAATTTTTTGGTAATTTTTCTTTGATAATAGCTGGTCCCAATTGTGTCCTTGTTTGATGACTTTTTGCAAGATGCATCTCAGTCGAATTGCAAAAGGCGAGATTATCCCAATGGGATCATAGAGAGAAGCAGCCATTGAGAGAAGCCTTTTCTGTGTGATATTCTTTTCTTCATTGCTGTGTTTGGTTTCGCAAAAAGAAGTTGATCTGATTCAGGGTTCCATATTTGACCAAGTATCCTTTGAAACTTTAGAACTCCAATACTGTCTTCCTCTAGAATCTTTTCCAGCACAGCAGGGTTATTGCCGAGGAACTTGGTGAGTTTTAATCCCCCTGTTTTGAGAACACGTTTCAGCCCAGACGCTGTTTTTGCAGCCTCTATTTCTATTGAAAATGTTTGAATGAAGTCATCCATGTAGATTTGTTTTGTGATTGAGTCGAATATTTCTGGATGCTGTTATCTGTGATCCTTGGCGCACTTTTGCAGAACAAAAATTGCGCTGGCGGGAGAACAAGTTGCTCCAAAAATGAGTTGTTGGTATTTGGATGTCCTCTCCTCTTCATTGTTGCTCCACAAAAAACGGAGAGCATCTTGGTGTTCTTCTCTGATTACAATTTGCATAAACATTGCCTCTATGTCTGCTGTTATTGCAACCTTGTACTGACGACACCGTAGAAAAAGTCCATGTAAATTGCCCAAAAGTTCCGGTCTCGTTAGCAGCGCATCGTTCAAAGAAACCCCTTTGTATTATGAGGAGGCATTTGCCACTCGTCTTTTCTTGTCCGGTTTTTGATTGTTGATGACGGGATGATGCGGTAGATACCAAATAATTTTTGCATCCTGGTTCGTAACTGCTGCTATGTATCCCTTATCCATATTATCAAAGATAGTGGTCATATATTTCTATTTCAGTTGGTTGTCTCTAATCGCTTCCGCAGGGCGTGCCACTGATCCCTTGCCATGAAATTTTTGTGATCTGTGATCTCTGCCAAAGTCTTTAGTGCCTTCTGGTCCCCTTCATTGTGTCCCTTTGTAGAACCCTGACTAAAGTTGACACCTTCAAAGGTCCAAAAGAAATGTAGGTTTTCGTCCGGGTCGTCACTACCTCGCTTGAGATGGTTGAAAAAGTGGTGTTGTGGTTGCTGCTTCCTTTATTGTTTGTTTGAAAGTACACTTGTGGCACAGGGCCTGTCAAAGTCCATCCTAACAGTGTGTTGACTTCTTAGGGTGTTCCTGGTTTGCCGGTAGTGAAAAGTCTTGGAACAGTAGCCAGAAAAGCATCAGCCCCTATGAGTATTTGAATTTTGTTGTCACGAAATTGTTGGAAATAGATTTCTGCCAGATGACCATGGTCTCTACAAAGTCTATTCAACATTTCTGCGGTGACAGTTGGCATCTGGAACTGCTCGATAGAGGTTGCATACACAGGAGGACTTGTCACTGGATTTGAGCAGCGAAGTTAACCAATTCCAGTAATGAAATCAACTGTTGTCATTGTGTGCTCCCCATGTAGCGACGCTAGAGGAAATTCTATATCTTTGGGGACTCTAATTCGAAGAGCATCAGCGATATTTCGTGTGATCTGTGTATTATCACTTCCACTGTCCAAAAGTGCATAAGTCTCTATGTTGAAGTCTTTGTAGAAGAGCGTGACTGGTATCGCTTGTAGTTGAATAAAAGCTCTGACCCATGTGGGTTCAAAATTTTTTGCTGCAAGTGTGGTTTTGCACCCGTGGAAGTTTTGCTGAGCAATCATTCAGTTCATTGCTGGTCACTAATTGCAAGTGAGTGTTACTTCTGTCATTAGATTGCTGTGGATTGATGTGCTGCTGATTGGCAGTTTGATGCGAGCTGTTGTTTCCGTAGCTTGGATTACGAGAATTGAAATTGTTTTGATTGTATCGCCTTCTGTTGTTCGTATTTGGCGTGTTACTGATTGTTGACAAAAGCTGAGACGTTGTATGGTTGAAGTTTCTACCGTAATTTGACTGCACCAGGTTGTTCCTGGGTTGAAAACCTTTTTTACTCGTTGCTTGGAAATCACTTCTCTGCGAATTCCTGAAGTCGTCTCGATGGAGAGCTGAATAATGCAATCCACTGCATCTGTCTACAAGACATCGAATTTTTGATTTAAAAAAATCCACTCTCATGTCTCTTCAAGCAATTGACGCAAAATTTGTGATGCCTCACCAATTGCTGACGGTCAGCTACAGACTTGCTCAGGTTTTCTTTGCAGCGACCAATTTGTGATCCCCAGAGCATAGTTGACTGTTTGAGCTTGCTTGATGAATTATGTTGAGATGTTTCTGGCCTTGGGAATGCTGTTCAACCCGGTCTGTTCTTTGTGGTCTTTGTCGAGAGACATCCTCGCAAGCCTCTGCGTATGTGCTTATCCAATCTGAAAAATCAGCCAAACTGGGTTGCTCTATTTTCATGCTCCTTACCTCTTGATTCCAGCGAATAGTCATTGGTGTTATCAACTTTTCCGTGGCAACTATAACTACCGCAGAAGCTTTTAGGTCCGATTCAAAATGGTGAATTCTAAAGGTCTGTACCAAACGTCTCATGAAGGACGCAAAACTTACAAAGCTGCTGGGATCATCCATTCTGGTCTGAGGCCATTGTTCAGTTACAGAGTTTTGCAAGTATGTCATTTTCTGAACAGCTGAAAGAGCTAGATTGTCGTGAATGGTTGACTTGAAAAAACTGTACCCTTGATGCCACATCAGAGTGTCGCCTGAGAAATGGTCAAGGCCAATCTTTGGTAGACTGAACGCATTCATCATCACTTGATGATTGGTCCATTCAGAATTGTGGGGTCGTTGTGGGAACTGTTGTTCAGAAAAATGCTGTGGCTTGAAATTTAAGTGACGATTAATCTCTTCGTTCGGGGCGTTCATCATTTTGTTTGTCTCTGGGAATGAGTGATCCATTTGACTACCGAACAAATAATGTGACTGTTCCTGATCACATGAATAGTGATTGTCTGCAAAAGAATGAGTGAAATTGTCAGGCAATGCTTGAGGTTGAAATCCAGTTGTTGTACAAGAATTCCTGTACACCGTGTCTGATAGTTGATCGCTTGAAATATTGAGGGTAGCAAAAGCTTGATTTTGAACTTTCACTTTTCACATCACAAATCGGGCAACTCTGAACCTGTTTCGCATCTTCACTGTGGCTGCGATGCTCCTGGATCTAATTGTTCTCGTTTGGTCTCTTTTGCTGAGCGTTGTATTTTGCTACACTTGCTCTCTCTTTTTGAAGGTCACGATGACGGCTTTTTGACGGTACACTATCACGGTCATCGGAACAAAACACCTCATCCCAGCTCTCAGCGTTTTCACCTGCGTTTTGAATTGGCGTTTTGCGTCTCATTCCGTATGGATGTTTACGTCTGGTTCCTGAAACAACAACCTTGTTCCATAGTTTGCTTCCGAGGAGGTGTCGGAAGAGATGAACTTTTTATGGTTTGACCTATGATGCAATCCAATTTTTTGTTTAGTTCTCAACCATTTGCAATTTCTCAATGCAGACTCTGCAGCAACATTGTCGAAATCTTCTTGTGTCAACTGTTGTTCTATGATTTCGTTACATATGTGATCAAGCTCCGCTTTTTGCAGTCAAAGGTCGTCAACAAGCTCTTGGAGGTCTACTGCTGCTCCTGTTTGTTGCATCTGTTCGTCGAGTAGGTCTTGTCTTGACTTTGTTTTGGTTTTGCTTGACATGGCTTTGGCTTGTCTCATTGGTTAATGGTTACTTAGTTTTTGGTTGCACGATGACATTCACAAAAATAACTTTATTGCACTAGGAGTGTTATGAGTCACTGAGCTTATAGTTAGCACTTGAAGTGCTAATAGAACGCTTACTATTTGTTTTTTTTTGTATCTGAAATAAATTGAATGCTATTTATGTTGCTGTTGCGGACAGCTATCAATGGTTTGGTTGTCTTATGTTTTAGCAAATCTTGCTTGAACATTGTTTATTAAGATATTTCGTACGCTTTGCGTTGTGGGGAGGGTTTTGTCTGTTCACGGTCGCAGAGAAACACCCTAACCTGGGGAGGATACTGTTTTATCTTTTAGAAAATTCTGCCTAGAAACAAAAATTCTTGCACTTGCTTGTCAGCAGGTGCAAAACTGTACATCAGAATCAGCTAGTGTGTCTTTTTGAATGTAAGAAGGGCTTACTCAAACCCTGAATTTTTAATTCGCTTTCGCTAGACTTAGGGTCAGAAGGTTTTAGCTGAGCTAGAGCGTGCTATAGTCTAAGAGAAATCAGGTTTTGCTACTTATGTATAATACGTTTGACTATCCCCGTCGTAGGCCTATGCGTTGGTTCAGAAGAGAACCCGCAACCTCACCCACTCAGGCCAAAGGTCAATCTTATTAGCAAATGAGGGACTTCTAGCCGCATGGACTAGCAAACTGCTTGAGCGGACTGCATCATAATGTTCGGAGTGCACTGATGGGTGCATGTGTAAGGTCATCGAACTTTAAATTACTTAGAAAGCCTGACAGCTTATAAAATTGAAGTGCTAAAAATATCAGATGGAAAAAATCTATATCACGTTTAGTTCTGCTAGGTGGTGGGATTTTTTAAAGTTTTAGTGAAAAACTACAAGTCGGAAATTTCAAACCTAGGATGCGACAGAAAATGTTATCTTTTCTTTAGTCTGATCCGCTTTCAGAGACAACGACTGACTTTCAAGTTTATTTTGCTATGTGTTCATCTATAAGCTTGTATGTTTGCTAAATAATAGCTTACAAAGGTGTGGTTTATACCCGCATTTATGATCAAAGCTAAGTGTGGCACGATGAAACTCATGTATGATAAAAAATGAAAAGGTTTGGCATTGAGAGTCATGAAAAATCAAAGTTAGAGATATGACTTTTACAGCGATTATCAATATGAACTCAATGAGTTTGAACTAAATAGCAAGGGGAAGGATTGGGGGGCTTAACGGTTACGGACCGTTTACAGTCTAGCGCTTGAACATTTTCATCCTGAGATCTTAAGTGATTTAATATTCAATGGTTTTTTATTTTAACCAAATAACTAGCGGGTTCATTAGGCATCGGAGGCCCAAGTGAATTTAAGGTGGCAACATAAAGTTCAGATGAAAAAAGTTCCCCGTCACCTTAGTGAGCAAGAAAAAGCACACTCCGAAATGAGGAAAGAAACAGAAAATTACAACTAAGAGCAAGCTATTGTCAAACTACAGTTTGAATATTGTAACCCCTAGGTCAGTCTCGAAGATCTTCGTACTCAATAAATTAGGACACAAAATTTTTAGGTCAATTTTTACAGAAACAGTTTTTATTAGTTGCATGACAACATACCCAATACCAAAAAACCCAATGTCATTATACGGAAATTGTTCCTTTTGGTCTTCTTGTTCAATTATCCGGCTACAAATTAGAACTTTTACAAGCGTGTTTTATCATAATCAGATTTATAGTTCAATCACTATTTCGGTTTTGATAGTTTCACATCAAGTCAACGGGCCGCTGAGGCATGATCATGGCCCACCAGGCTTGGCCAAATTCACTAGCTAGGTCTCATGCTAAACAAGCTTTCTGGTAGTTTCAATGTTAGGATAAAATTTTGGGTAGTTTTTGCGTATTTTGTTTCCTTGGGTTTTTTGGCATGGGATATTTTGACATTTTGCCCTGACGTCATTCTCATTAGGCAATAGTTGTTTGCACCAGCGTCGTAGACTTTCTACCATTTCGCTTGTTAGAGTGTTTTCACATTTTAGCATCACGTGTTTTAAAAGCGTGTTTTAACTAACCGAAGCGTGTGTTTTTAACTTGTTTTTTTTACGTGTGAACATTACAGCGTGAACCTTACAGTGTAAATACTATTCCAATCGCTTTTAACTTTGACATTATATTTACACCTAAAAATAAGCGAATAAACAGCTCCAATAGCACAGTAGGAACCCAATGGCACTCGAATTTGAAGTTCGCCTGCAAGCAAGGACGCGCAGACTGGGGTAGGTTTGTTCCACCGATTTTCCAGGTAAAACCTAAAGGGATATTGCTGTCTCTTCTTTTAGCTTTACCTTTTTTTATGTCAACGCTGCTTTTTCCCAAACTCGTTGTATTATTGGCTGTTGTGTGTGCTACAATTTTTGAAAAGAACTTTAATCGATCAAGTAAAAATTTAACTGCGAACGAAGATCGGAGCTTGCAATCATGACAGAAATAGCCAACGAATTGCTTCTTCGGGGAACCGTTTCGCCACCAAAGCAGCATCCTTTGCGGAAAAAATTTCTTCAAAAGCCCAAATCAAGCATCCAATTGTTCTGATGGCTGAATTTATTATGCTTTTCACCGGCCAAATCTTTCTAAATTAAGAACAACAGGATCTTCGAGATGCAGTAATTAAAATCAGAATACAACTACCTGAATTTGAATGAAATAACATAATTGTACAAAAAAACCAGGAGGAATCAGATGGGACGACCAATCACGTCGTCCGGCTATTAGCACCTCCAACAATGAGACAGTCAATATGAGCTGAATATGCGTGGAATAGTTGTTAGAGGAACGCCCTTAATTGCTTGCTGGCCAAGAGGAAACATACCTAAGAGCGATACAAATGTGACAACATTACAAATCCGAATTATACACAGCGAGGTTAATAGCTGCAATAAACAAACAACAATTGGAAAGTGAAGACGGTGGATGATATTTTACTGGCACATGGCAAGCTTAAATTGTTGTGCAATCAGCGCAGCTCCGAGAGATGTTGGAAGAATGATGCAAACGCAAATTGTGCTCGGGCATAATCAATGGGCCAAATAGAATCTTTGCTAAAATTCCTAGTTTATTGGAATGCAACTTCCAAAAACGAAAAGAAATGCATTTTTAAGGAGGCCCAAAAAGTTTTGTAGAATTAAGAGAGCATATGGAAGAGAAGAAGCACGAGGAGATGAAAATTTGGATGCTGGTGGAGAACAAAAATGGAAACTCATGCAATGAGGACATCCAGTCATTCTCTAGAAACCCAAAGCGAAAAGCAATTTAATCAGACAACCTTAAATGCGTTGGAAAGTTAGGAGACGGATAATGGGTGCAGTAATCTTCTAAGCAATGCAGATCAGACAAGGTAAACAAACTTAAAATTACTAGGAAAGATAAAGAGAATTGGTTGTACAAATATCAGAATGAAAACCGCTTCCACAATAGGGAACCCTCCAAATCAATATTTAGATGACTTTTATCACTAGACACTTCGTACTCGTATCTTCTGTTTCCAAGAGGTAAAAACGAAAAAAATCATTGAAAATTGTTCATTTATTATTTTATGCTCAGCAGTTGACGTAGCGGGGAATGATGACATTGTGGAATAGTAACGTAACATGTTAGCGCACAATCAGTCCTAAATCGTGCATTGTTACTAGTTTTATTGATTTGGACCTTTATTTAACATACATACATTTAAACCTCTGTATACACAAAAACCTGTCAACTACTGACTGATTCGAGTACAAACACAGAAAATGTCTATGAGAAGATATAATTCTTCTTGGACACTTTACTGCCTTCTCAAATTTAGAAAGAAACCGCGTTGCAGAAACATGCGAAAGAATAGTGAACGAAGACATTCGCATCCAATTCTTCAAAAGATTAAACCCAATCTTTAGAAATGTTTTAAAACCAGATTTACGCATAAATGCGAAAAAAACAAGAACGCAAACTAGACTTGATTATTTTTTTGCAAACAGTCTTGAAAAATTCAGAGATGTCAAAGCCATAGCAACGGTGTTGAGGGTGTTGAGTAATCACCACTGTGTGGAGTGTACTTGGAAAATAGGACAATTTGGATGGAAGTCGTGAAGTGTCGGAGTTTGATAAAAATATCCTGCTGAACAATCATGAAACGATAAAGGAACTACTTTTAGAGTTGAATGTCTAATTAAGTATTTACGGCAAACAAAAGCACCGATAAAGAGATGTACTGAGGAGCATCAACAAAAAGAGCATCGATAAGCTATAAGCAAATTTTGTTTCGGCTTTTGATGGAAGTCTTATTTGAAGAAGAGAGGTGTCGTATAGCTTAACTGTTGAAGAAACTGGTACAAAAAGAGGTGGCAGAATTGCTAACAGTTTTGAAAAATACGGGAAAAGGAGCATGTCACGGAATCCCACAGCTGTCAAAAGGTGGATAAAACGAAGCTAATCAAAAATCTTTATAGACGAGTTGCTCTTACCAAAAGATGCTACAACCATTAGCACGGATGAAAAGTTGGCTGATTGCTCGGATCACTACAATGACCTGTACATTGATAATGAACCCTACTCGTTGCACAGATTTTAGCTGATGCAGTTTTACAAAAGAAATCAACGAAGATGAACGCAAATTTTTGGCTGCAAAAAAACGCGTCCAGACGTAGAAACAGCAATAAATAGTTTGAATATTTGCACGATTCCTGGCCCAGAGGGCTTCACAGCTGAATTTTACCTATACAAAAAAATCTCTTCTAATATTGTTTCATGTATTCCAGGTTTTTTTAGATGGCATGGAGTTTCCTTTCTCCTTTAAAAATGCGACTATCAAGCTTTTCCGAAAACAAGAAGGGACAAAACATGCTTCCGGATTTCAGCCAAGAATTTTTTTTTGAATATTGACCAGAAGTCTGTTCACACCTGATTGCAAATCAGTTCAAGCCAGTGCTGGCACTTATCGCCGAAACCTATTGATATGCTTATTATCCCAGCAGAAAAATCCTTGCAGCCTTCAATGATTTAAAGAACCGTGTTGCTTTTTTTTGACGGACAGTGTATAGTGACTGCTAATTTTTCAATAGCTTTCAACTGTGTCGACATGGTGTATTTATTTCAAATCTTACGAAAAATGAAGTTTCCTTATAATTAAGTTGGAACACTTGAACTCGTATACTCAAAAACGCTTAAGCGAATAAGTATGTAAACAGATACCTAGCTGAACGAATAAGGCTGAGAAGGTGTGTCAGACTGGGATCTCCGCTGACAGCGCTTCCTATCATTGTTGCCCTAGAGCTTCTGCTTTTTTTCTTGTCGAATCACCTTTGATCAATTTATACAGTGTCCATACAGGTAAAACCATACGCTGTTGATCTAAGAGTTTTCATGTAGAGGAGCTATTTGTACAACTTGTTCGCGAAAATAAAATTTTCCTATCGTGGAACTCAGTTCAAAGTAATTCGCATCAAAATCCCTGTTCTAAAATCAGAGCAAAGAGTAGTGACTGCAATAAAATTCAAAAAACTTGGGTTTTATGAGACAGCCTTATTTTGGAAGCTTACGAAGAAAACGTTAAGTTTTTGGAAAAAGATTTTCAGTGATAGCCAGAAGTACTTCACTAAGTTTATGAGTCTGAGTGCGAAAACAATTTTAATGAGTGTTTTTTGTGTATCACGCTTAATGAAGAGTGCTAGACTCATTCAGTTACCAACGTCTCTTTTTGAATAATATCAATCTTTAAGTTTGTAAGAACTCAGGTTGAGGGAAAGAGAACGTAAATCGGTCTCGGCCAATTTCAAGATAAAGGAAACCATTGTGGAACTTGTTGGCCGATCGTAAGAGTAAAAATTCTTGCATCAAATGTAATTGATTATAAAAATGATCCCTTTGGGACCGATGCCGTTTGTAAAACAAATGTTCCTAAAATTGGAAAAGCAGGTTCTTCTTATTTCTACAGCAGGTTCTCCTAAGCTCCGCGTTCTTCTAAGCTTCGGGTTTAAAAAGCAGTTCTCCTAAGCTCCGGGTTCTCTTTATTTCTACAGGATCAAAAAATTTGGATCAAGCACTAGTTGTTTGCACCAGCGTTGTAGACTTTCTACCATTTCGCTTGTTAGAGTGTTCCTAAAAACTTTCGCTCTTTAGCTTCGCGTGTCTTAGAAGCGTGTTTTAACCGAAATGTGTGTTTTAAACTTGATTTATTACGTGTGAACATTACAGCGTGAACCTTACAGTGTAAATACTATTCCAGTACTCCAACGTAAAACGTTCGCTTGTAACTTTGACAATAAATTTACACCTAAAAATAAGCGAATAATGCCACTCGAATTCGAAGTTCGTCTGCAGTCAAGGAAGCGCAGACTGGGGTACGTTTGTTCCACCGGCTCTCCAGGTAAAACCTAAAGGGATATTGCTGCCTCTTCTTTTAGCTTTGCTTTTTTTTAAAGTCAATGCTGCATTCTCCCAATTTCGTTAAATTATTGGCTGTTGTGTGTGCTGCAATTTTTGAAAAGAACTTAAACCGATCAAGTAAAAAAAACTACCAGTAAACGAAGCTCGCAATCACGACAGAAATAGCCAACGAATTGCCTCTTCGGGGTACCGTTATGCCACCAAAGCAGCATCCTTCGCGGAAAAAGTTTCTTCAAAATCACAAACCAAGCATCCACTTGTTCTGAAGGCTGAATTTATTATTTTTTTCACTGGGCAAATCTTTCTAAATTATGAAAAACAGTATCTTTTATTTCGAGATACAGTAATGAAAATCAGAATACGTCTGCCTGAATTTGAATGAAATAACATAATTTTACAAAGAAAATCAAGAGGAGAAGAAGAGAGGTGGCGTATAGCTTAACTGTTGAAGAAAAGGTGGCAGAATTGCCAACCGTTTTGAAAAAAACGAAAAAAGAAGCATGTCACGGAATCCCACAGCTGTCAAAAGGTGGATAAAACGATGCTAATCAAAAATCTTGATAGACGAGTTGCTCTTACCAAAAGATGCTACAACCATTAGCACGAATGAAAAGTTGGCTGATTGCTCGGATCACTACAATGACCTGTACATTGATAATGAACCCTACTCGTTGCACAGATTTTAGCTGATGCAGTTTTACAAAAGAAATCAAAGAAGATGAACGCAAATTTTTGGCTGCAAAAAACGCCTTCAGAAGTAGAGAGAGCAATAAATAGTTTGAATATTTGCACGAGTCCTGGCTCAGAGGGTTTCACAGTTGAATTTAACCTTTATCAAAAAAACCTCTTCTAATATTTTGTCCTGTTTTCCAGGCTCTATTAGGTGGCATGGAGTTTCCTTTCTCCGTTTGAGATACGATTATCAATCTTTTCCAAAAACAAGAGGGGACAAAACATGCCTCCGGATTTCAGCCGAGAATTTTTTTTGAATAGTGACCAGAAAATCTGTTCACACCTGATTGCGAATCAGTTCAGGCAAGTGCTGGCACTTATCGCCGAAACCTATTGATATGGTTACCTTCTCGGCCGAAATATCCATGTAGCCTTCAATGATTTAAAAAGCCGTGTCGCTTTTTTTATTGACTGACAGTGTATAGTGACTGCTGACTTTTCAATAGTTTGCGACTGTGTCGACATGGTGTACTTATTTCAAATCTTAAGAACGATGAAGTTCCCTGATAATTTAGTCCGAACGCTTGAACTTGTCTACTCAAAAACGCTTAAGCCAATATCTGTGTAAACAGCTACCTACCTGAACGAATAAGGCTGAGAAGGTGTGTCAGACTGGGATCTACACTGACAGCGCTTACTATCATTGTTGCCCTAGAGCCTCTGCTTCTTTTCTTGTCGAATCATCTTTGATCAATTTATACAGTGTCACTACAGGTAAAGTCATACGCTGTTGGTCTAAGAGTTTTCATGTAGAGGAGCTATTTGTACAACTTGTTCGCGAAAATAAAATTTTCCTATCGTGGATTTCAGTTCAAAGTAACTCGCAGCAAAACCCCTGTCCTATGTGCAGAGGAAAGAGTAGTGACTGCGATGAAACTCCAAAGCTTGGGTTTATGAGACAGCCTTATTTTGGAAGCGTACGAAAAAAACATTAAGTTTTTGGAAAAAGTTTTTCAATGATAGCCACAAAAACTTCACTAAGTTCATGAGTCTGAGAGCGAAAGCAATTTTAATGAGTATTTTTCGTGTATCACGCTTAATTAATGGTGCTACACCTATTCAGGTACAAAGGTCTCTATTTGAAAAATATCAACCTTTAAGTTTGTAAGTACTCAGGACTCAGGACGAAGGGAAGAGAACTTGAATCCGTTTCAAGTTAAAGGAAATCATGGTGGAATTTGTTGGCCGATCTTAAGAGTAAAAACTCTTGCAGCAAATATATATGACTTTAAAAATGATCCCTTCGGGAATGATGCCGTTTGTAAAACAAATTACCAAAAAATTGGAAAAGCAGAGGTTTTTCTCATTTCTACTGCAGATTCTCCTAAGCTCCGCCTTCTCCTAAGCTTCGGGTTGGAAAAGCAGTTCTCCTAAGCTCCGGGTTCTCTTTAATCTACAAGATCAAAATATTTGGATCAAAGAAAGTGCATTTTTTTCAAGTAACACCTGTTTACGGACAGCGAAACGTTCGCAATATCTCGATGATTCATATCGGAACGATAAAAGTTGGGAAAAATGTATTACGAAAGCTTCCGAGAAAATGAATTTGAGAAAACAAGTCTTCGGTAAAATTACAAGATGGCATGAAGTCAAAACACTGTTTTGATTTTCGAGAAAAAGCATCTGTTTTAAATTATCATACAACTGCATTCCGGATAAAGAATTCATTTGGGATCGGGTCTGAAACCCAATCCTATATGTTCTTACTGCGATTCCTCTTTCGAAAACCTGAAGCAATTGTTTGATTACTTTGCCGTACTGCAACCATTTTCATACAGGTTTGGTCTCAAAAAACTGAGTGACCTCTTTGTTTTGCTATCAAAAAAGAAAATTCAATCCGCTGCAATTGTTCTATCCTGGAAGTGTGAAGCTGATGAAACTTTGTTCAAACATAATTTATTGATAAGTGATTTTTATATAATCTTTTTATTAAATCGGACCAGTGTAGATCATTTCTAAAGAAATCGAATTATTTGCATACGATGTTAATTATAAGGATGACATTGTTCCTTAAAATGACACTGAGATTATTTGACGGGTTAAGACAATTACGCGTTGAACAAGGAGGCGTTTCAAACGGACGACGTTTCAGATGGACGGCACACAAATTTTTGTATAAAAAGGACGACAAAATTAGTTATTAGGTACTCTTAATATGCGCTGATTGTTTAGTCCTATTTGACGAGCCAAGTCTTAGCTCACGGATACCAAATTAATTTTGTATCAATTATCAATTATAATCTATTGGGCAAATCAGGATTTCATCTATTTATTTTACAAATAGAGATTTCTTTATTTCTTATTGGTCAGTTTGGTGTGGAATTTTTGACAACGTAGAAAATAATGAACTCCGAAACTTTAAATAGAAGAAAGCAAATCTCTCTCTTCGAGTTTGTCGTAAACTAAAAAAATCACTAAATCATAGCAAATCCCCTAATCATGTTAAAAATACTTAGTGGGGTGCTTACATTTTGTGGGGGAGCCATCATTGGAAGGACCAAGAACTTGCTTCTTGACAAACGTGGCGTTCAGTGATGCTGGGCGTGCTTTTTCTATCAAAACTTTTTCCTGGCCATTCAAATTTAGCGTATTGTATGTTCCGATTACTGTCATTATCTCGTTTACATTTTTAAGCATCCCTCTGATTCTTAAACAATTGTATACGGCTAAGTTGTTTGGCAATAGCCGTTGCAAGCCAGAAGTCTCCACACAAAACGTTTTATTAGTCTGAAAAAAGCCAGATTCCAAAATGAAAGAACGCAATCATATGGGTCATTTCCCGCATATTCAAGTGAGAAACAAACGCACACGACCACACTCGCACACTCTCTCTCACACAGACATACACAAAGTCATATACAAGCACATACACATAGACATACACAGAGGCAGAGACACACAGACAGAGACATCTACACACACGTACACCTACACACACACACAAAACACACACACACACACCACACACACACACACACACACACACACACACACACACACACACACGCACACACATACACACACGCACACACACAGACACAGACACACACACACACACACACAGACACAGACACACACACACACACACACACACACACACACACACACAGACACACACACACACACACACACACACACACAGACACACACACACACACACACACACACACACACACACAGACACACACACAGACACAGACACAGACACAGACACAGACACACACACACACACACACAAACACACACATATATATATATATATATATATATATATATATATATATATATATACATATAATATATGTATATATATAAATATATATATATATATATATATATATATATATATATATTTATAATATATATATATATATATATATATATATATATATATATATATATATATATATATATATATTATAAATATATATATATATATATATATATATATATATATTTATATATATACATATATTATATGTATATATATATATATATATATATATATATATATTTATATATATATACATATAATATATGTATATATATAAATATATATATATATATAT
>NW_027451114.1:0-29106 GCF_964194025.1 Convolutriloba macropyga | reverse complement strand
CTCCAAAACAAAGAAACTTCTGAAGAAGCAAATAAAACTAGCAAGAATTAAAATGAACAATACGATTCCCACCATTACTCTTCCAATATAAATATGTAGCTTTGACTAAAATTTGGGATCTGAATGGCAATTTGCCGCAAAAAAAATGCATTTTGTAATCGGCAGCATTAAATTGTCAACTCTGGCAGCGGATGCTCAATAATTAGTCTATCTCTTGGAAAAAAAGTACAATTGTTAGGAAACAAAAAAGTCACAGAAAATCATCTCCAATTGAAATTTTTTGAATGAGAAAGTCGAACCTTTATGAGCGATGAAAACTTCAATTCAAAGGTTTTTTTGAAAAATTATCTTCAAAATTATTTGTTGTTGCTGAAGGACTTAATCTATACCTCGGTCGAGATTCATACGATCAACTTGGAAACAAAATAAGACAGCAATTCTGCCCCAACAATGAAAATGAACTGCAAAAAGTATCAATGTCTGACAAAAGTGGAAATTGCGGCCGAAATTCTAGAGTCAATAAGTAGAATATTTTAAAAACAATAACGACACAGTTAAATTCAAATTTCATGAATATGATATAGTTACCCACTGAAAAGATTGAGAAGTTTCAATTCATTTAAAAGAAAAAGTAAAAACTCAAAAATTTAAAATGAAGGGCATATGGAAAAATTTTCAACAAACCCCGATTGATCGATGTTTCATTTCACCAATTGTCATAAAAGTAAAAAAAAATCAATGAATGAAACTAGCCTTAGAGTTAAAAATTTTTAGCCAATCATAACACAAAAACAAATATCAAATGCCAAACATCAGAAAACAATTTCACTAAGTTTAAACTCAACCGCTGCGCAAGCGACAGTTTTTTTCCGACTATTTATTTGCAGCATGTATACAACCAACTTATACACCCCAAAACTGCTGGCCATTGCGATTTCAATCTTATTTGTGGTGATATGACAGGCACATACCGCTTGAAAACAGTCTTCTACGGTCTAACAGGTATGACGGCCGAAATCAAAAAGCAATTGATTGTACAATAAAAAGGACTCAGAAGTACTTCATCTTTTCTTAATGATATCTTATTAGAAAGTATGGCAAAATAGATGATTATCTGGAATGGGTTGAGAAGTTTCTAAAAAAAGCTAGACGTTGAAAACTTATGGGCACAGTCTTTCAAGTTTTGCTTTTCGATAAACGATATGGAATGGCTAGGTCCCAGAACCACTCAATCTGAAATAACTCCGCTGAAAAAAAAACCGATGCAATTCGACTACTAAAATGTTCAAACCTAAATTAAATTAGAATCATTTATGGGCTCGGTTTATCATTAGGGAAAAAATTATCCCAAATCTATTCCAACTCTATTATCACTTGCGACCTCTCCTAAAGAAAACACAAACTTCTTTGAGTCAGACTTACAAAAAATATATTTCTAATCGTTAAGGAAAAAATTTCAGAAGCTATCGAAAGCAAACATTTCAATTCTTAATTAGGGTCGGAAATAAAGTTTGATGCTTCAGGAGAAACTTTGGCAGCAGTTCTTGAAAAACTCGCCTCCGAAAACTGGCAAATGATTGTTTTTCAAAAAAAATCAGTAAAAGAACGCTATAGTGTCAATACATAGTGTCAACGCTACAGTGACAATAGTGGTCTTAGGAGATGGATGGATAGACTGTTTCCGTTTGAGTTTTCGATATATTACTTCGCATTCTGTTTCAATATTTTTCTCAAAACTGGGCTGAGAAACTTTTTTTCCGAAACACCGCACGCAGCAATTAATATATCTACATATGGTGAGCAACTCATTATTTCAAAAATTAAGCGGTTTGCGAAAAAGATCTTATCAAAGGCATTTTATTGATTTCGCGGAGAAAACTTAGTAGCCGATATTCAATTAATTTCAAGTGAAAACCAAATCGTTTCAGTAGCTGTAATAATGAAATTTTATTAGTAATCTAAATACCTTTCTTCAAAATTCCTGGATTCCACAACCAAATGCAAATGATTCAAATAAACGCTTTCTGCTAACACATCCCGCATATCAGACGACTTCTACGATCTGCAATTTTCAACGAAACGCCAAGCAATTTCAAACAGTCGTACCCAGGTTTAGGTCCAGACCCAAATTGAGCTATGATCAGACTATACAGACTGAAATGACCTCTGATCAGACTTTCCAGACCAAAGTTACCTCAGATCAGACCATCCAGACCAAAATGATCTCTGATCAGACTTTCCAGACCAAAATGACCTCTGATCAGACTGAACCCAGACCACTGTCCAGACTATAGTGCGCTTATGATCAGATCCAAATTCAGACCATTGTCCAGACTATAAACAGACTATGATCAGACCATCTTCAGACCATGGTCCAGACTCAATTTCAGACCATTGCCCAGACCTTAACCAGACTATGATCAGACTCAAGTGCGCTCAAAATAATCTGATCAGAGAAAGATTTTAATTATGAACAAATCTCTTAATTTTGCTATAATATATTCATTTCATAAAAACTGGTGTTTGCAGTATTAAAATCATCTAAAGAAAAGCCAATTCTGAAAATGTTGCTAATGAAAACGAAACCTAACTGTTGAGAAAAAATGTTTATTTACCATACCCCTTAGTTCATATTTCTGACAAAATGGATGAACTTAGACAGCTGTCCACAAGAAACGTCGTGGTCTTCAGTTAATCAAAATTTCCTCTTGAGGGGACCGGCATTTGCTATGAGCTGGACTCCTTGTTTCTGATCAGAGTCATTGCATTTAGATGAGTCTCTGATCGGAACGCTGCTTTAATGCTGCCTCTTGGCAGAGCCAACCTCCCTCAATAAAAAAACAAAAAAATTGAAAAAATAATGCACTCGAAATCAGACCTTCCAGACCGAATTGACTTCTGATCAGACCGAACCCAGACCATGGTCCAGACTATAAAGACTATGATCAGACCATCCAGATCGAATTGACCTCTGATCTGACCGACCCCAGACTATGGTCCAGACTATAAAGACTATGATCAGACCATCCAGACCGAATTCACCTCTGATCAGACCGAAATCAGACCATGGGTGTGCGCTCGATTGGGTCTGATCATAGCTCAATTTGGGTCTGGACCAAAACCTGGGTGATGATGTTTAATTCTGAAGATGAAACATTATCAAACCTGAGCCAAACATTATCAAACCAAAGCCCTCCAAAGTTTGCTTCGCCAACGAAGTCGGATATTCCAATTACCCGCCAGTAAATTACACTTTAAAACCTGGACAGATGCAACCTCCGTCTCATATACTTTATCAACTTATGCCTTGACAACTATAGGTTGACTTTTGCCCTGTCAAACCAAATTTCAAGTGAAAAAACTGGCCAGAACATATCAAGGGATGTATTCGTGAAGGAAGTCAGATATTGCATGTTTACAGAAATTGAGGAGTGCTGCAAACTGATATCACTACATCCACAACTACAACAAAGACATCTAAGAGCCACCTTTGGGTCAAAATTGATAAAAAAATTAAAACCTATAAATTATGCTTGAAAGCAAAACTGCTAATTTTTTTAAAGTTGCCAACGAGGAAGCTCAATTAGATCTCGGTGAACCGATATACAACGGAAAAGATCAACAAGTATGTTTTTCGTCAAGTGTAGATTTTAAAATTTCATACAGCTGAAATAATCGATCAAGAAAATGCTCACCTGTTTCTCAACTTTCTTGAAATTTATGTCTTATTGCATTTCATACCACGTACAGTTAGACTCGGTATAGCTAAATGCAAAATGAATCAACAAGCTAAAGCATTCCAAAATCAAAACAAACATAACTTGATTGAAGCTTCAATACCAGACAGTAGACCAAACGGACTAGTGGAAAGCCTAACACAAACAATTAAAAGTTGTTTAGTCTGCTTTCAAACCGTGGCAGAGAATCAGCTCAAAATAATGACATCTTCAAAATCAATAATCTATAAATTAATAATTTATAGACGCCAGAATTTTAATCTTTCGCCACCTGGTGCTCATTTTGGAAGCAAGACAAAATCTTCTCTTATGATTATAACCATTGATCCAGAGCCAAATACACTAACAAAGAAAGCATTGAACAAGAATTGGAGTCAGAAGCTGTCAGTTGGGACAAACTCCGACGATGGACAGTTGGGTAGAAGGGTCACTGAGCAAAATTGAAACAGGAGAGCAAAGACAGGCTTTAATGGAAGGATGCAGTCAAAAGAACAAATACTGAGCTTGGTAAAGAATCTATGTACGGAACAGACGCTCCGGGAAAAATCTGGATGGATTGAACGAGGAACTGGCACTGGAATCCTCGGTCCTCAAATTTGATGTGTATACATCGCTTGTCAAGGAGCCGGATAATACAGAGGCACCACTCGGGATTTTAGGTCTCGCAAAGTTTGGCAAATAAGCGGTACGACAGACTGATCCACAGCAAAATGCAGAGCTAAGACCAAAACCAAACTCAAGAAATAACACAGAGGACCTTATAACCCATCACAGAAAGACAACCCAGGGAAATTGGAGGGAGATAAACGAATCAAGCCTTTAAATGTTAACGATGATAAGAGGTTTGTATTTTCCAAAAAATAAACGTTAGTTGCCCTGCAAAAAACAGCAGCAAAAATTGACAATGATGCCTCGCCGCATGACATACCTAATCTTCAAAAAGGATCAGAACGCAGAAAAATAGCAGCAGCTACGTCTTCACAAAGTAAACGCACATCCCCGATAACAGAATTTGAGGGAGCAAACACTTGAATGGATTCAACCTGACTCCCACCTCCTAATTCATTGACATCAAAACAAGCATCATCAGTAAAAACGGCTCTTCAAACAGGTTCCTGCCCACCGTATTTACCGTACCCAGTGCAATACTCTGTGTCTACAAAATTTTAAGACACATAAAGACAGCCAGGGAGACACAGAAAACCTCCGATTCAGAAAGTCATTCAAGAAAAGATACATAAAGCGATTAATATTTTAGGTATGGTAACCAGCAAATATGTTACTAATTTTCTGAGAAAACTTGTAATCGAAATGTAGATTTTTTCAATTATGGCACGCTGACAATCTTAAAAATCCTAGGTAAATTGAATTTCCATACTTATGAATCTTTTCATTTGATGTTCATAGTTTATTTCAGTATCTTTGTCAGACCCATTGTCTGATCTTAAATTAACTTCTTAAATTTTGCAGTTAAGTTATTTTGTTCAGTTTTGTAGTAGTAGATAAAACAAGGAAATCAAACACTAGCAAAATCTGACCCTTTTTCCAAACGCTAATCGCGCATGTCGAATAGGGCCAAACTTTACTACTTGTTGATTTCCTTGTTTTATCTACTACTATACATTCACTCTATATTCACTTCTTTTATATTTAAAATCTATCATTTCTTGTCTCACTTAGTGCAAACCACTAGTACAGAGTTAAGCTGCTAAATAACTGTTATCAGGCGGATAGTTTGGGTTCTATCCGCACTGACTCCAGTCTCACTAGTTTACACGGTCTTACTAGTTTTATACTAGTATAAAACTAGTGAGACCGTGTAAAAAGCTCGTAAAACCAACTTGCGAAAAAAAGTTGAATAAAAAACCAGCTTAACTCTTTTATAAATTTTAACTTTTTTATATACATAATATATACAAATATTTATATAATACTAAGATCCTTGTTTTTTTTTACTACTACATATTCACTCTAAAACTAACATTAAACTAAGAAATGAATTAATTCTAAAAAACAATAATAAAAAATAAAGCAATAACAATTAAGAAAAACGGTCTAAATCTAAAATTAATATCAATAAAAACCAAAACTACATCACAGATAAATTAAAAGAAGAAGAATTAGCTTCCTGAATATTATACTTATAAACATGTTCCCTGAATTGATTTCTAGTATGTCTATATCTATATATATGAAGATAAATACATAGTCTACATTTCCTATTTCTACATCTATATAATGATATACGTTTAGAAACATTACACGTACTACATGCTAGAAATTGATCAGGATCAGAATAATGACATCCCAAATGTTCTATATAATCTTTAACTTTTAACATATTTTTACATACAAAACAAGAATGTTATAATTCTTTACAATTATTACAACATTCTTTCCAAGTTTTATTTATACACTTATTGCATTTCATTTTCATTTTTCCAAAAATTATTTTTTGATTATTTGCCTAAACAAATACTTCCTGTCTCAATCAACTAATACTAGTGTCATAGACTTCATACAGGCATCAGAAGGGTTTATACAGGCAGGCATCAATCATACGATCTCAAACATAAGGAACTATTGGAGAAAATGTTTGAGTATGAAGAAGAAGAAACCTCGGAGCAGGTGTATAATTTGGATGAAGATGATTATATTATAAAAACCAGGGATAATATTAAAACTGAAACTAAAACGATTGTTTTCAAAAAAATCTGTAAAAGAACGCTATAGTGTCAATACATTAGACAATAGTGGTCTTAGGAGATGGGTGGAAAGACTGTTTCCGTTTGATTTTTCGATAGATTATTTCTCATTCTTTTCTCATTGTTCTTCTCAAAACTGGGATGAGAAATTTTTTTCCCCGAAACCCCGCATGCAACAGTTAATATATCTATATATGAAGAGCAATTCATTGTTTTAAAAATTAAGCGGTGTGCGAAAAAGATCTCATCAAAAACATTTTATTTATTTTGCAGAGAAAATTGAGACATATTTAGTAGCCGGTATTCAATTAATTTCTGGCAAAAACCAAATTTTTTTAGTACTTGTAATAATGAAATTTTATTAGTAATCTAAATACCATTCTTTAAACTTCCTGGATTCCACTGCCGATTGCAAATAACTCAAATAAACGCTTTCTGCTAACTCATCCTGCAAATTAAACCACTTCTACGAGCTACAATTTGCAACGAAACGCCACGCAATTTCAAACAGTCTTAATGATGTTTAATTCTGAAGATGAAACATTGTCAAACCTACGCCAATCAAAGCCCTCCAAAATTTGCTTCGCCAACGAAGTCGGAAACTCAAACTACCCCCCAAAAGGTTACCCTTTAAACCCTGGACAGATGCAACATCCGTGTCAAATTCTCTATCATCTTATGCTCACCTTTACAACTATAGGTTCACTATTGCCCTGTCAAACTAATTTTCACGTGAAAAAAAATGGCCAGATAACATCAAGCAATGTAGTCTTGAAGAAAGTCAGATATTGCATATTTACAGAAATTGAGGAGCGCTGCAAACTGATATCCCTACATCCACAACTACAACAAAGACATCTAAGAGCCACCTTTGGGTCAAAATTGATAAAAATTTAAAACCTATAGTTTATGCTTGAAAGCAAAACCACTAATTTTTTTAAAGTTGCCAATGAGGAAACTCAATTAGACCTCGATGAACCGATATACAACGGAAAAGATCAACAAGTATGTTTTTCGGCAAGTGTAGATTTTAAAATTTCCTACAGCTGAAATAATCTATCAAGAAAATGCTCACCTGTTTCTCAAATTTCTCGAAAATTTTGTATTACTGCATGGTGTTACACGTACAGTTAGACTCGATATAGCTAAATGCAAAATAGATCAACCAGTCAAAACATTCCATAATCAAAATAATTATAACTTAATTAAACTCTTATACTAACACAAACAATCAAAAGTCGTAGAGTTATAAGCTGTCAGTAGGGTCTAGCTCATGACGATGGACAGACGGGAAGAAGGGTCATTGAGCGATATAGAAATAGGAGAGCAAAGAAAAGCTTTAATGTAGGTTGCAGTCGAAAGAGGAAGTACTGAGCTTGATAAAGAATCTATGTACGGAACAAACGCTCCAAGAAAGGTCTGGATGGATTGAACGAGGAACTGGCACTGGGATCCTCGGTCATCATATTTGATGGGTGAGCCGGATAACACAGAGGCACCGATCAGAAATTTAGATCTCGCAAAGTTTGGCATATAAGCGGTACGACAGACTAATTCACAGCAATATGCGGAGCTAAGACAAAAGCCAACCAGCGGAAAAAACACAGAGGATCTTAAAACAAAGCACAAAAAGACGACCCAACGAAAATGGAGAGAAGATAACGATGATACGAGGTGTATAAGTTCCGAAATAGAAACATTAGTTGCCCTGCAAAAAACAGCAGCAAAAATTGACAATGATGCCGCGCCGCATGACATACCTAATCATCCAAAAGTATCAAAACGCAGAAAAACAACAGCAACTACGTCTTCACAAAGTAAACGCACATCCCCGATAAAAGAATTTGAGGGAGCAAACACTTGAATGGATTCAAACCTGACTCCCGCCTCCTAATTCATTGACATCAAAACAAGCAGCATCAACAAAAACGGCTCTTCAAACAGGTTCCTGCCCGCCGAATTTACCGTAACCAGTGCAATACTCTGTGTCTACAAAATTTTAAGACACATAAAGACAGCCAGGGAGACACAGAAAACCTCCGATTCAGAAAGTCATTCAAGAAAAGATACATAAAGCGATTAATATTTTAGGTATGATAACCAGCAAATATGTTACTAATTTTTGAGAAAACTTGTAATCGAAATGTAGAGTTTTTCAATTATGGCACGCTGACAATCTTATAATACCTAGGTAAATTGAATTTCCATACTTATGAATCTTTTCATTTGATGTTCATAGTTTATTTCAGTATCTTTGTCAGACCCATTGTCTGATCTTAAATCAACTTCTTAAATTTTGCAGTTAAGTTATTTTGTTCAGTTTTGTAGTAGTAGATAACACAAGGAAATCAAACACTAGCAAAATCTGACCCTTTTTCCAAACGCTAATCGCGCAGGTCGAAAAGGGCCAATTTTTACTACTGTTGATTTCCTTGTTTTATCTACTACTATACATTCTCTCTATATTCACTTCTTTTATATTTAAAATCTATCATTTCTTGTCTCACTTAGTGCAAACCACTAGTACAGAGTTAAGCTGGTAATTAACTGTTATCAGGCGGATAGTTTGGGTTCTATCCCCACTGACTCCAGTCTCACTAGTTTACACGGTCTCACTAACTTTATACTAGTATAAAACTAGTGAGACCGTGTAAAAAGCTCGTAAAACCAACTTGCGAAAAAAAAATTGAATAAAAAACCAGCTTAACTCTTTTATAAATTTTAACTTTATTATATACATAATATATACAAATATTTATATAATACTAAGATCCTTGTTTTTTATTTACTACTTCATATTCACTCTAAAACTAACATTAAATTAAGGAATGAATTAATTCTAGAAAATAATAATAAAAAATAAAGCAATAACAATTAAGAAAAATGATCTAAATCTAAAATTATTATCAATAAAAACCAAAACTACATCACAGATAAATTAAAAGAAGAAGAATTAGCTTCCTGAATATTATGCTTATAAACATGTTCCCTGAATTGATTTCTATTATGTCTATATCTATATCTATGAAGAAAAATACATAGTCTACTTTTCCTATTTCAACATCTGTGTAATGATATATGTTTAGAAACATTACACGTACTACATGCTAGAAATTGATCAGGATCAGAATAATGACATCCCAAATGTTCTATATAATCTTTAACATTAAACATATTTTTACATACAAAACAAGAATATTCTAATTCTTTACAATTATTACAACATTCTTTCCAAGGTTTATTTATACACTTATTGCATTTCATTTTCATTTTTTCAAAAATTATTTTTTGATTATTTCCCTAAACAAATACTTCATGTCCAGTCAACTAATACTAGTGTCATAGACTTCATACAGGCATCAGAAGGGTTTATACAGGCAGGCATCAATCATACGATCTCAAACATAAGGAACTATTGGAGAAAATGTTTGAGTATGAAGAAGAAGAAACCTCGGAGCAGGTGTATAATTTAGATGAAGATGATTATATTATTAAAACCAGGGATAATATTAAAACTGAAACTAAAACTAAAACTAACCCTAAAACTGAAAACAACATCTACTCTAAAATTAAGTATGAGTGTAAAGAATGTCATGAAGAATTTAGGAATAAAATAGCTCTAACTACTCACTCATATAGTCATAATCGTAAGTATCTAGAAAAAACAGAAGACTTTGATATAAACTCCAGTCAGAACATGAGAGAATTTTATATTACTGATAAAGGTGGGAATTACATTGAAGATATAGATGAAGCAACTAATTACTCTTTAGAAGAAATTTAAAACTGTTACCAGTTTTGTAGAGTTAAGAGTTTAAAATATGAGATCACGGCTGAATGTGATTACAAGAAGAGAACTAAAGATGAAGCTAAAACTACTAAAATATTTTTCAATACTGATTATATTAATAATAATGCAATATATGAATTTGGTGACTTCAATCGGTGGCTAGATTTCGAAAAGGAAATACATGAAGGTTCTGGTTATGATTACGAGGTTCTTGGAATAAGAAGTATTCAGTTAAACATTGAACCAACTAAAGCATCTATTGGTAGTTATATAGATTTATCTCCCGATCTCAAAAACTCTAAATCGATTTTAAATATACGAAGTTATAAATAAAACTGCTTACAACTAGCTATCACCGCATGGTTATATCCAGTAATAGTTAATGCAACTCGAGAAAGTAAATAAGTAGATAAACTAATTGAACCAAGACAACAACATGAAGATGATTTTGCTTATATAATGAGGATACAGAAATTGTATAATTTTAATATTTGGGTATACACAACTTGTGGTGGGGGTAAAGTAGAATTGTTTAAACTGGCGGTTGATTTTGATTAAGATAGAAAAGATGTAAGAATAATAGTTTGTAGTAATGGACAAATAGAACACTGCGCCCTAATAAAAAATATAGAAACCCTGTTAGATCGACCAAATAAAAATAACATTAAATATTATTATTGTGATAGGTGTACCTATTGGTTTGATTCAAAAATTAAATATCAGAAACATGAATGCAACAACTCATTCAAACCAGAGATTGTTTTTCCTAAGAAAGAATGCATTACTTTTATAAAGGAACACAAACGTCAGAATATAAAAAATATTATAGCTGCCGATATAGAATGTTGCATTGTTGAAGTCTCAACTAATGACTTAAAATATATAATAGCTGAACATATTCCAATAGCTGTGGGTTACACCTGGCAAGGTAACTTCAAACACTACTTCGGTCTAGGCTGCATCAAAAGATTTGCCAGAAATCCATTAGAAATAGAAACTGAGAATAATTACAAACATAATGAAAAGATGATATTCACAGAAGAAGATAAATTATATCATGAAAATAATAACATTTGTCATATCTGCAATAAAACATGTAATAATAAAGTAAGAGATCATTGTCATGAAACTGGTAAATATAGAGGACCAGCATGTAGAATATGTAATCTGAGGTACAAACAGCAAAATTTCATTCCTGTAATATTCCATAATGGCTCTGGCTATGACTTCAACTTACTATACAGTGAACTCTTCAAACAGAATAATGATAAAAGAAAAGTAGATAACATACCATTAGCTGCTGGTAAGTCTAAGATGTTTAGCATTGGTTGTCTTAAATTCTTAGATAGTTATAAATTCTTAGCTATGCCGCTAGATCAAATGGCAAAGATATACGGATGTAAAACTAAAACATTATATCCATATGAATACTTTGGTTTGTATAAGTATGATGAAGCTATAGGTAATCTAAAAAAAAGAAGACTTCAAATCCTCTCTACATAATAAATTACCAACACAAGAAGAAGTAGATAACTTTAATAAAGACAACAGTCATAAAACTGGTAAAGATCTCACTACAGAGTATATACAAAATGATGTGGAAATATTAGACTATTGCATGAATGAATATGTTAAATTAAGTATGAAATAATTCAAGCTCAATTGTGATATTACTATATATAGTTTGTGATACTATATATAGTATTGTGTAATTACTATATAGTTTGTGATATTGATTATATTAATGAATGTAAAGAGAGAACAGAACAGCACTAATGCCTAACAAGAGAAAGATAAAAGATAATGAATTAGGTCACAGAGAAAGAGATGGAGGCAAGGCAACATCAGAGAAATTAATCTTAGACCAAAACAACAAAACAGAATATATGGTTCATTATAGGATGTTAAATTTCTATGTTAAGAAGGGAGTAAAAGTTACAAAAATACATAGAGTAATAAATTTAAACAAGATTATATCTGTAGAGATTATATATAAAACAATACAAATAAAAGAGCAACAGCTAAAATTGAAGCAGAAAAGGATGTAAAGAAATTAAGGAATAATTCCCTATATAGAAGAATGTGCATGAATCCTCTACACTTCTTTCAAAGCAAGTTCTTGCATGATGACGAAAAGATAATGAAAAGTGTAAGTAAACCAACATTTAAGAATATAACAAGATATAGAGATTATAGCCAAATAGAATATATAAAGAAAAAATAGAATATAGCTCACCTGTATATGTAGGAGTAACAAAACTCGAACATAGCAAATTACATTTGTTCGATATATTCTATAATATTCTACAACCATCCCTCAAAGATCTATCATTTCACTATATGGATACGGACAGTTTCGTATTAAGTTATAGTGAAGGTAAAGTTAGTGATGAGCATATGGACTTAGGTAATCTAGATATTCCTATAAAAACTAATAATAAAGTCCCCGGCAAGTTTAAGCACGAGCTGGGGAGTAGGATTATTGAGGAATTTATAGTCTTAACACCTAAGACTTATAGTTTTAAAGATAGCCCTACGAGTACTAAAGAAAGAGGAATAAAAAAGCATAATAATGCTAAACATGGAGAGTATTATGATGCATTAATGAATAATACACAGAGAACAGTAGATGAATGCAGAATACAAAAAGTTGGCGATAACATGACAACAACAAAAACAAGTAAGATTAGCTTAAATAAATTTGATGATAAAATGTTTTATGTAAATAATAAAAAAAGTTAACCACATGATAAGGAACTATATCTATTCAAAAGAGATTTAATAAAAAAGATCTGCGAAGCAGGTTCCCTGATTAATACTACTCCAATAGAGCTATTATTAAAATTAGTGTTAGATGCAAGTAAAGAATCATTAGAATCGTTCATAAATAATATTAAAGATTTAACCGTTAATGATGATAGAAAGTTAATTGAAGCTGCTATTAGATTATATAATGATCTGTGAACAGACTTCGTCTGTGAATTACCAAACAGGTTCCGGATTTATAATCTTAATAAAAATTAGTTAATGATGTTCTATAACTACCTATTAATAAAATGATCAATTGCATCTCCTGGTTTAGTAGTTAGTACATTAGAGATCATTATCCCTCCCAAAGTTATTTTCAAATCACTACTTCCTCTAGTTAATTTGTTTTTGTTATATTCTATAAAATTTTTTATTTTACTGGTTTCCCTTTCATCTATATATTTAGAATATCTTGAAATTACTAATTCATCATGCCAGGGATCCCTAGTATGGTCGATAAACTCTTCCATAGCCCGATATTGTTTTCAACAAGCTAAAACTTTTTTTAACTCAGAGTAGTTTTCCTCGGTAGAATTTTCTTTATCCATTTTCCTATTACTATTATAATTTTTCATTATATAAAAAATGACTAAACAAGAAACACATATAGAAATAAATAATCTAGAAAAACAAAACAGGAGAAATAGATTAGAAGATAAATTAAAACAACAAGAATATTATGGTGAAACAGAAGAGCTATTTGATCCTTTAACTAAAATACTAAATGCAAACAATGAACACAATCTAGCATTAAGTGAACAAACATTGAGAGCTCAAATTAGCAAAATCAAGAGTTAGAAAAACAAACTAAGATGATCCAGCGAGCTGGCTCCCAGTTTAATGAAGCATCGGTGAAGCCGTTTCACGGATCAATGAAGTCCAACGACAAAGCTGTGGAGAAAGCTCGAGATAAACCAGGACTTTTAGTAGATAAAGACAGAGCTCAATTTATTAATTTAATGTCAGTTCAATCTAACCCTCAATTAAAGTTAAAGTTCGGAAATTTAGATATTAGTGACTTTGAAATGAACCGTGTTAAACTAATTTACCAAGAAAATGCATTTACAGTTAAGGATAATATATATGAAAATTCAGATGTGTTTATAAGCTTTCTTACTAACCCAAATATAAAATATGGTGAAATCGAGGAAGATGAAAACAAAATTAAAAGGTTTTTATTTGATATTGGATATGATTTAGGAAAAGGGGATAAGAAAAGTGCTAGATATAGAGCAATTAAACGTATAATAGGGGTAAAAGATGATGTATATGGTAGGGGTTTAAATAGCAAAACCAACCAACAAAGGGGCTCTGCCCTTGTTTCACCAAGTTGCCACCACCACGTGGACCCAAATAATTTAACAGAAAGATTAGAATTATTATTACTAGAAACAAAAGCTGGTCATGATGGATTATATGATGAAATGCTAAATATATCTAAGCAACTATTATCTATGAATACTATTAATCAAGAACAACTAGATAATTTTGTTTTTAACTATGGTAAATAATTAATAATGGAAAAACAACAACAATTTTTAGCTAAAGAAGTATTCAGTCCTCAAATAAAAAAGTTTAGAAGACAAAGAATAATACCTTTAAATAAAGATGAAACATGGTCAGCTTATTTAATTGATAATTCATCTCTAAGTAAATACAATAATAATTATAAGTTCATTTTTACAGTTATGGATATATTCGCAAAATATGCATGGGCTATTCCTTTAAAGAATAAATCTGGTTTATCTATAACTAATGGTTTCCAATCAATTTTTATCAGAAGATCCACAGGGTGGCTCTGGTAGTGAGTTTTACAATAAAACATTTAAATTTTTACTTAAAGAATATGAAACAAAACTATACTCTACTTATAGTGATTTGAAGGCTGTGTTTATAGAGAGATTCAATAGAACATTATTACACATAATTAATAAACCTATGTTCATCAATGGTGATGGTAATTGGTTAAACATATTAAATGATGCTGTTGTAACATATAACAAAAACATTCACTCTACTATTAATATGACACCTGTTGATGCTTCTAATAATCCCGATAAGGTTAAATACTATGTTAATTCTACCAAAGCAACACCCAAACTTAAAGTTGTTGATTATGTTAGAAATGCAGATAAACGTAATATCATCTCTAAGGGATACAATTCTCATTGGAATAGAGAACTGTTGAAAGTTAATGAAGTCCTTAAAACACAACCACCAACATATGAAATAGAAGATATTAATGGTGAGATAATAGAAGGTAAGTATTATGAACAGGAACTATTAAAATCCGATTTTGACTTTGAATCTAATAATAAAGTTGTAGAATCATTAGACATATTTCTTACTGTAAACAAATATAAAGATGACAAGAAATAGATTTAACCAAGCTAAACATCAATCACAACTTAACACTAAGTAAGGATCGTGGGTTATTCCTAGAAGATAATGATAATATTGATATGAAAGATACCTATAAAATTACAAATGTACATCCTCCGATAGATGAAAAAGATGTTGTTAATAAAGAGTATTGTGACAATAATTTATTATCCTCTTCTAATAAAATGGACATTTTAAGTAGAAACATAACTGAACTAAGAAAGGGTGACTTTGATAGAGTTACAACTAAAACATCTAAATGAAACACAAGTTAAAGAAGAACTAATTCAAGAATTTATTAAATCAGCAACTGAAGTCACAAATACTGTTAAGTTTTGTAATAAAGTTGCTGCTGATACTATCTCTAAGTATAATCAATTAAAACAAGAGTTTGACAATAATAAGTTTAATCAGAATATCACCAACATACAGCTAGATGATATGTTTACTACGGGTATAAAAGAATTTAAAGAAATTATTAAAAAGACTAATTCTTTTACAGATGAAGCCCTTTTATTGAATAAAAGGACAATAGTACAATATATAATAGCTATGCTTTTACGAAGTACGTTACTTGATAATAAAGAAAGCGAAAGTCTAGAGAAGCAATTTGGTTTTATACAAGAAAAAATAACGAAAGAAATAGAAAGAGTTTTTACTAATTAAAATAACCGAAACTATGACTAACCCAACAGCACCGAGTGAGAGATTACTATATCCCAACTTGTCAACCGTTAAGGAACAATACATAAATGAAAAGATTCAAGCTAATAATAAATCTAACAACAATATTAACTTTATAAAAGATATCAGAAATTATTATGAAACTGAAACTAATAACTATAATAAGAAGTTAAGTAGATATACGAATTATATTAACGTAGCTAAGATAACAGAAATAGTATTATCATCAATAGCAACAACGGCAACATCAACATCAGTTGCATTAACAGGTATAGGATTGCCTTATTCTATACCAACAGCTTTTGCTACGGCAACTGTTTTTGGTTCATTATCAAAAACAATTAATACTAAAAAAAGAAATAAAATTATAAAGTATTCACAAATGTATATTTTAAATAAACAGTTTAGCGATAAGTTTAATTGACTATATACTAAATCAATGAATGATAATAAAATAGATAATGATGAGTATAATGAATTAGTTAAGGTATATGAGGATTTTAAGAAGAACAAGGAAAACAAGCTGAGTGTTTTTTTAAACTAAAGTTGTTATTGTTTAGTTACAATAATGTATTCAGTAATAATAATATTAGTATTATTATTTAGCAATAATCATAAACATAATATAAATATAAACATAATCATAATCATAATCAGAATCATAATCATAAACATAATATAATCATAATCATAAATATAAAAATAATTATAAATTTAATCATGACTATAATCAAATAATTATCTCTTCTTAGTACCTAAGTATAACCCTCTTCCTTTTTGTACTACCTTTATACCTTCACCAAAAGTTTCAAATTTATTTAAATCAGGTGTGGCTGATAAAGCAGCTCTAGGTTTTTTAGATGCAGTTGCACTTTCTATTTTAATTGCTATTTCTAATGCTCTTACTGGATTATTAGCAACTTTCTTTCCAAAATTAACGGTAGCTCTACCAACACGTTTAAAGAAATCTTTCAATCGCTCTGCTTCTATTTTTGCATCACTAACAGTCATTGACCTTTTTCTCTTACACTTAACACATTTACCCTTTAACATCTTAGTTCCTTTGGCTGAGATCCGTGAAGCGGGTTCCGCGGTAACTCCTCTTATGTTATTAGTACCACTATAATGTCTACCACCAACACAATATGAATTGGCTTTGAACTTATTTAAAAGACTCATTTCCATATATAGAAAACAATGGAAGGTAAAAAGTATAATCCTTTTGTTGTTATGATAAACAGAAACCTAAAGCTAAGCCCATGACAAAGCTTGAAGCTAAGGGTCTATGGCGTAGCATGGACAAAGTCCTATCTCTAGAGAATAAAAAGAAATTAGATATTATTTATGCTAAGGGTTTTGTTAAGACTAAAAGGAAATAGTTATCGGGAACTGCTTCGCAGATAATTATAATTATGATATAATATCAACCATCTTATTACCACCACTAATCACACTAATAATCTTTCTAGTTAATACTAATGCATGACATATAACATCTGCAACTGCAGCACTAAATTTAAAATTAAGCTGTATTGGATGTGGACCTATATGATCACTTTGATATCTAGCATCGAATACATATATTCCATAACTACTTTTGAATGTTCTATGATTTATATATGGTTTTATATTATGTAGTAGCCCATTATAATCTTTATTAAAGCTAACAATCGCTTTATAGGCCTCATTATAATTATTGGTATCATAATAAATATTCATTCTATCCTTAGGATAAAACTCGCTACCAATCTTACAATAACATTCAGTAACATTCATTATATGAAATGTTCTTGCATCACAAGTTTGTTCATTAAAATTATTATTTTCAAAACCAACTATTATATATTGTGGTCTTTCCATGCCACTTTCCATACCTAGATCAAACAAGAAGTTAGTAGCATTGGGTACATTCTTATAAAAAGTTTTCAGTAGCTAAAATCAATATTATTCTTTTTATTTAATCCTTTCTGTACATTAACTCTATTGTCATTACTAGTATCAACACTGGGCACACACCATGATATATCTCTAATTTCTATATTACAATCATTAGCAACTGCAACAGGATTAGCATGAGCTCTATATAGAGCTCTATCTTTATTACTTATTTTTAATATTAGTTTAAATCCTAAACAATATATAATCTTTTCTAAATCATTCACAAAACCAAATAGATCTCTCATCTTAACCATCATATACATATTACCTCTTTCTGCAGCAACATGATCACCTTTGAGTTGAATATTCCTATTATCTATATTTCTAACAAAACCACTCTCATATTCATCATCAGTACTAGTTAATAACTTATCCATCAATAGAATAGGATGACAATGATCTATATATTCAATAGTCCTACCACCACTAGTTTCAAGCTTAATTGAACTATACAATGCCATCATACCATAATTAACTAATCTGATATTAGCATCATTAGCAAATACACCACCAGCATCATCTGATACAACAAATTCTATCTCTAGATATGAATCATGCAAATTTGAATGATTCTCTTCTCTATTAAGTATGATATTAATATTAGTACTGATTGTATTCGTTGATGCCAGATTATTTGGATTTTATTTTATAATCTTACTTTTGTGTATATCATTATTATAACCATAAGTTGTATCCAAATTAAAATCCATTTTTATTAGATAAAAATGACTGACAACTTAATTCTATATGAACTACAAAATATACATGAAGCTTTCACTAAAACTAAAGAAGAACACTCACTTAACTTCAGAATGATAAGGTCAACAGAAAAGTTCAACTCTAGTGAACCTATACTTAATACAACAAAATTAGGTTTAATTAGATTATCAGTCTATAACTCAGTGTTTAATGTGAATAGAAGTAATAATGAATTTCTATATGGTAGTACGGTTATAGATAGCGAAGTATCGGTGGAGCCCTATGGTGATGAAACTCCTATGGAAAATCTTAACTCTAATTCTAATTCTAATTTCAACACCAACTCTATCAATAGTTCTAACATTACATCAGTTCTTAATTATAATTATAAAGGAATCCCATTATTATATTCAACTATTACACCGGGAGCATATGAGTTAACTGACATAGCAGAATTAATAAAAGAAGAAACTGATGGTAATGTTATAATAGAACCTGATAAAAATACACTGAAATCTAGAATGGAAACAAGGAGCACTTAGCTTTGATGTAAAAAACTCAATAGCCTCATTACTAGGATTTAGGAAAGTAGTTTATAAAAAAGGTAAATATACATCTCAGAAAATTGTTGGTATTATGGGTTTTAGTACTATTAACATTCATTGTAATGTGATATCTGGTGATAAAGATAATGGGAATAGCACAGACATACTATATATTTTTACTCTAACAGAACCACCAGGTCACTTGATAAATATTATACCAACTAATATCTTGTATCAAAATATAACTAAAGATAGAATAGAATATATAATACTCTCCGATCCCAATTATTTCTTAGGTTACCATTAATATTTTTATTTTTAGTTATATCAATGAAAATATAATTATAAGGCTCTTTCCAAACCTTATTACATATCTTAGCAAAATCATTATAACTAAGTTCAATATTATTAAAGAAATCTTGATATATCGATGCTAGGACTTTACCTCTCTGTTCAAATAAAATAAATAGATTACAGTTCTCTCTAACACTCTGCCTATCCAGGGAGAACAGGGTTTGAGTAAGATATATCAAAAGATATATCTACCTCTTCAAAAGTATTCAATAATATCTGGTTCTTTGGCTCTAACATCATCGAACATCATTAGTTTCTTTACGTCTTTGGGTAGTTTATCAGGATATCGTAAATCTTTTATATCTTTAAGAAATTCTATAAATGCTTTTTGGGTTTATTCTTTCTAATCCATTATTTTGATCACCAGTGGGTCCAATGATGTACAGCTTATCAAAATATATATTAGCTAGAATTAGTTTTTTTAATAAGAATGTCTTACCACATTCACTAGGAACAGATATTATACATCTAAAATTATTTGGGAATGCGGCTTCAGTAGTTATATCAACATCAATTAACCATGATTGTAGATCATCATTTATGTTTAATGAGATCGGTGAAACCGCTTCACGGATATTGTTAGTATGACTATTGTTATTAGGTTTACACCTTTGTTGTTTTTCATCAAAAAGATCTGCGAAGCAGGTTCCCTGATATATAAAATTATCATTATCATTATCATTATCATTAACATTAACATCAACATTATCATTATCATAATCATTATCATTAACATTAGCATTAACCTTATCATTATCATTATCCTTAACATTATCTTTATCATTAACATTTTCTTTCACACTATCATTATCATTATCCTTACCCTTATCATTATCATTATCATAATCATTATCATTAAGATTATCATTAACATTACCATTACAACCTAAACAAAAACACTCATTATATATTCCTGGATATTTACATTGATTAACTAGAACATTCAAAGCACTTTTAATTCCAAATCCTCTACCAATAAGACAGATCATATATAAACAATAAGCCCCACAATAAGATTCATCATATTGTTGTATTCTCTCATTAGAGCCTAGATTAACATATTCTTCTAAAAAGAATGGTGGGGGTCTCAACAGCAAAACTATCAAAGTCATACACAGGACCACCTTCTCTTCTTATAATTAAAACCCAATGTGTACCTTCAGTTGGATGTAGATTCACGAAAATGTTGAAGTTATTGTCATTAATATTATCTGGAGTTTGATCTCTCATTACTATTTGAATTGGTGTTACACTTATATCTTTACCTATATCTTCTATTCTGATATCACTCATAGCACTGTTATCAATATTAAATTTATTATTGAATTCCTCAAAAGTTAGGTTAAGCATTTTTATATAAAAACTATTAATGTTTAACTTTAAGTCTAATTATAAGTCTAATTACAAGTCTAATTATAAGTCTAATTATATGTCTAATTATAAATATAATTATATGTCTAAATCAAGTCTATGTTTAATATATAAAATTGGAGACAGGTAGCACAGTTATAATTTTTATTATCATAATTGTAATTTGTTTTATAATATATGAATCAATACCGAGTAAATAAACAAAACTAGAAGAAAGCTTTGGTGGATTTATGAAAACGAGTGTAGTTAGATTGGAATAGGGAAAGTCACCATTACATACTATTGTTTATGGTGAAACTGGTTTATGCAAAACATCTTTTATTAGACAATATTTAAAATTTTACTCGGTCTAAAACCAAGACAAAAACCAAAACCAAGACCAAAACCAAAACCAAAGACAAAAACTGAAGGTAGACATTATACTATTCAAATGATATTCACATAAACCAGCTCAAATAGTTATAACAGCAAGAATGAGTTGTGATACTATTTATTTAACAACTTATAATGGAGCTGATCTATTTAAAAACTTTAATGAGATATATAAATGTGATTATGACTTTGGTAAAATAATTAGTCAGTTAAATAGTAACCATTATAATCGTACAGATGGAATGTCAGATGAAATTCGTTATGGTATAATTAAATATAATAAGAAGGAAAATACTTTTATTATTATTAATAGTAATAGAACAATGATATATGATTCAAGAGCTGGTTTCCTTGATTTAAATGCTCTTAGCTTAAAAGATGAATTAGAAAGAGAAGATATAAATAATATTATAGCCTATATGAAACGACTCATGATAAATGCAACAGATAGAAATACCATTAATATTTTAATGAACTTCTTACTTTAGATAATATTAAAAATCAGAATGATGTTTTAACAAAAAAGATGGTTAAAGCAAAAGGTTTTAGAATAGTATCAACTATTTCTGGAATTATAGCTACGTGTTTTATGGTATATAATTTCATGAGTCCTGATACAACAATAAAAACTGCTGGATATGTAGCAATGGGAGCAAGCAATATGGTGAATAGGGCAAACACTTTGGTTAACGTTGGATATGGAGAAGATCTACCAAGTATGTTGGAGAGCTCTTTGACAAATGATCTACAAGAAGAATATATAGAACACGGGAGCTCCTTCGTAGATCAGTGTAGCTATGACTTCGTCAAAGAAGGGATGGGAATTTTGAACAGAAAGGGAGGAAAGTTTTTAACCAGACTATATGGAATTAATGAAGAATTTAGAGAAGAGATTGTAAATTTTGTTAGAGATAAAAAAGAATTAGACCTTGAATTGATTTTAGATAAGAGATGTAAAACTAATACACTCAATACGTTAGGAAATAAAAATTTAGCAGAGTGTATCACATCTAAAGATAATACTAAAGATTTAATTGAAATCATGGCTAAATATTATCAGAGAAATGATTAGGTAAATATTATAGTTTACCCTATTACAAATGCTTTTAAAATGTTTAGAGTGTAACTATAAATATGGAAACATTGCTGTTTTAAAATATCATTATGAATCATATCATAAAGATAAAACTGATAAATGTATGTGTTGTAACATAATACTAAGTGATATTTGTGCTAATAATTTTTCTCCATGGGGTTGTTCTTTAAAAAATGAATCTAGTTCTAGTTCTAGGTCTAGCTCTAGTTCTGGTTCTGGTTCTGGTTCTAGTTCTGGTTCTCTAACTCTAACCCTAACCCCAATCCTAACCTTAACTCTAACCCTAACCCTAACCCTAACCCTAACCCTAACCCCAATCTTAACCTCAACTCTAACCTTAACCCTAACCCTAACCTTAACCTTAAACCTAACCCAGAAGTCTTAATTAGAAGTTGTAATAAATGCAAGTATATAAAACCACTAACTGATTTTGATGAGAGTAGGTATACATGTAGAAGTTGTACTTCAACTAAAGTTAACTGTCCATATTGTGCTTCTGTTGTGAGATATGATGGGATACGGGCTCATGTAAAGAAACAACATCCAGATGTAGATATTTCTAAAGGATTTAGTAGAAAATTGAGTGAGAAAACAATTAATCCTAGATCAACAAAGTTGCCACTATATAAATCGTTAGATGGATCAACAAAAGATCCTATTATTACATTAATTGGGGAAAGTTGCTCGTGTAAATATTATAATTTGTATCCATTCTTATTAATAATGGGTTAAATATAGAAAAAGTAAAAGAAAATATAAATTTATTGAAAAGTATACTTAAAAGATTGAAAAGATACTTTGAAATAAAAGTATAAAAAACAAAAAAATATATCAAAAAAGAGGGAATCACTCCTTAAGAGCGAAAAAGAGCGATCTTTCTACTGGGGGATCACTCCGAATAAGAGTGAATCGCTCTTAAAGAGTGAAATATAAATTTTGCTTTAATTTTTATGATTTTTTGTTTTATTTAATTTTAATTGATTTCTGATTGATTTTGATCGAATATAGAGAGAATGTATAGTAGTAGATAAAACAAGGAAATCAAAAAGTAGTAAAATTTAGCCCTATTCGACATACGCGATTTGCGTTTGGAGAAAGGGTCAAATTTTGCTAGTGTTTGATTTCCTTGTTTTATCTATTACTTTTTGTCGAGTGATTTAGTTTATTACCAAATAGCTGATCTCTTACGCAATCTAAACCCAATTTCATTCTTACAAAACCTCACACGGACTGCTAATACGCACACAAGCTTTATGCAAATAAAGCCTCCTTGTAATTAAATGCTTTTGTCGGCTCTCGCGCACGGTTATTTTGACGAGTTTTATTGTTTACCTCGGCGCCAAAAAAGTTTTAATTTTTAGTGTCAATACTTTTGCAAGAATTTTCCGAGATACAGTTTGTCGGACAGGATATTCCTGTATTTGTGCTTCACCTAGCATCTAAAATTCTTTTGATTTTTTTGCCTTTTGGCTTGACTTGAAGGAGGCCAAAAAAGTCGTATCAAAAGAAGTTGAAATCTGTGTTCTCAGTACTTTTTCAGAATGAGCCATTACTTAGTGTGAAATGTTTTTCAAATGTAAAATTCTGTGTGCATTTTGAAGATGGACTGGCCAAAGAACTGTCCCGGTAGCAGTGTGGGTGTAATCGGTTTCCAGGATAAATGCTTCCGGTACTTCACAAGTCCGAAGGAGACAGCAGCGGGCGCAAGGAGAGTCTGCAAAAGTATTTCTGGTAGCCTGGTGATACCACAATCTCATTACACCCTGGACCAAAATGAAAAAGATCTTCATATTGAGTCAGGCAAAATGAGAGTTAAATGTTTAAATTCAAAGCGCTGAAATCCACTAATTTCAATTAAAAATACGCTGAATTTGATTGCAATTGCTACGAAGTTCCAGAAAATTTCAGCGTATTGTTATGTAAGATTTTTGCGCTTAAATTAAAAAAATAGCGCATTTCAGCGCTTTGAGCTCATTTTTTACATAATTTCAGCCTATTCAGCGCGTTTCTTACAAAATGATGTGCTGAAACCGCGCTGACATCTCAACTCCGGAACTCAATATCCCTCAAACTTCAAAATACAACTGTAACCAGTGACATATGGTTATCATAATCGTAATTTAAAACCTAAAAAATTCCTTTTTTTCAATTCAGAAGTCTCATAAATTCTCGTTAAGAGCGACGAATGTGGATAAATTTAACTCAAATTAATGTTTTTTGTGGTTTACATTGCTATTTGTACCATTCTATATTCATTTGCCCTCTAGCCCTAAAATTGTTTATATTCATCCAATTTTTTTCAGTCGTCTCATTCAACCAATCTGACTGTTTTTCATAAATGTAGTTCAGAGGAAGAAGAAGAAGAAGAAGAAGAAGAAGAAGAAGAAGAAGAAGAAGAGGAACGCTTTTTATTGTGATTGCTATGAAGAACAATTTTCATGATTATATCTTTTATTCGCTCAACTGTACAAATAAAAAACAAGAAGCACAATAATATGCTTTAGAAATGAGAAGAGACACATTTAACTGAGTAAGATTTTTCACTTCAATGAATCAATGTCCAAGTTTCCCAGCATGAAGTTTTCTACTATATTCCTTAACGCTTTTTTTCTCAAGCTGAGACACTGACTACCGAGATCAGCATCCCATGTTCCCTGTTATTCCAAACAATTTAAAAGCTTTATAGATTGGTGTTCAATCCACACCTTCATTATTTGAACCCGATGCAGTTTTTGTTCACAAAGATCAGTTTAGAATTTCTAGTATTTATTTTGACAGCCTTAGAAAAAGCACTGATGTTGTTGCAAGCAGTAGTTTCATCATGAATAGTTTTGGACAGTGAAAATGTTAGCCTTCTCAAAAGAGGTAGTGGTGTGGCAGAACTATACGTTTTTTGTATAATGAAAAATTGTTCCCAGTTATTTTTGTTAGTAGGTTCGTAATCAAGGAGACCATGTAAAAGAACAGGTTTTACGTACATTCTGTAGAATAAAATACGGTGGTGCACATTTAAAGAGTTCTGGATATACTTCAAATATGTCAGTTTTTACATATTCGTGATATATGAGATTTGAAATTCAAATGTGAATCTATGTCAAATCCCGAAAAATTTATCACATCAGTAAGACTGACTTTACAATTTTCAAACCATATGATATATGATTTTTTTCCTACCTTAGGGTTCAATAATAGGTCCATTAATTTTCATCATTTACATAAATGATTTACCACTTTGGGTTGGAAACGAAGACTTTTCGATTATGCAGATGCCAAAAAACTAATTTTCTTTAACAATAATGATGCTACAAACAATATTAATCATAGCATTGCAATATTGATTAAATGGTGTTGTTACAACAGGCCCAGTCTAACTGCAGAAAAAAACTATTGCTTCCATTCTGTAAAAGAAAAAAATATGGTGGTAAATCATTTATGTATAAGATGGAAAGTAATGAGCCCAATATTGAACCCTGAGCTGCAACCATTTGAGTCTCCGTAGATATTGATCTCATAGTTCCCACTTGCACATATTGTTTGCGTTTTTATCGTGTTATCAGTTCTTCTTGCATTTCTTGTTTCTAACTGCTTGTGAACGTTTTTTGTTCACTGATAATCAATTTGACTGGATTAACAATTCCTAACTTTGAACTTTAATATTGACTAAATCATGCAAATCTCTGATTCCTAATTTAATCGTCTCTGCCCTCAAAAATTTAGCAAAGTCGGAAGATATGCAATTCCGACCAATAAGTACACAGTTTAAAAAAACTTCAACGAATCATTGATATAAAAAGCTAAAACATTCGTGTACAAAATGTCACAAAAGAACAATTCTGGGGAAAATCAACAACCAAACTGGAGCAGCTACGCCGGGAGTAATGGCTAACGCAAGTTAAACTGGCAGTTTTTGGCTAAAGAAAATATAACACTAGACGCACCTAGGCAAAAACTCGATTACAGTTCGATTACTTCTGAAAAGATGTAAAAGCGGGAGATAAAAATTCAACAAACACGCAGCTCAAAATCTGTTCTGAGTTAAGATGCCAAAAACTCGAGATTACGGAACACGATGTTTCCAAAAACCTTGGGAGACCTTGGCCAAATGTGCGTTTTATTTTTTAATCGACAACTGTCGCCGAAGGAAAGAGTATTCATAATCGTAAAACCCATCTGAACCACCTTCAAAACAGTCGATTTGCGATGGATGATTTTCATCAGATAGCGAGGCATAGTTTCTGAAAAGTTCTAATTCCGTGACTTTAAAAAAGAAGTAGTACACGATAACTTTACCACCAACTTTTCAGTCAATGACGTTCAACTCAGAATTTTATCCAAATCCGTTAATACCGATAGAGCTTTAAGAAATGCAAAAAAAACATGGAGATGGACATAAAATATCGAATCAGAATAAGACATAAATTCAATGATGGGGGACTCAGAACAAAAACAACAGTATTTTTGCAGAAAAACCGCGTATCGACATTAGATCAATTCTCCAAGGTTTGGAAGCAAAAATCAACAAACCATTGTCAACAAACATGCCTCCCATCAGGAAAACTTGGAAAAGTTGTCCATAACAGAATCACTTTGAAAAATTGACAACGGAACACAACAAAAACGAAAATTGAAAAAGTCCAAAATATCGAACACAATGATGAAGTTGAAGAAGAGTCAGTAATTTTTTTTTCTGTTACAACGAAATTCAGACTACAACTCTCCAAACAATAACCGCATAGCGATGATTTCAACTGACAGATTTAATGTCGTGGGCCGGCAACGTATGGAGATATGTGCAGGAAAATAAAACTGCAAGGTTACTAGATTCGGCTAGATTTAGTTCAATTGCAACTAAAATCTAATCTTCAATTTTGAACAACAGCTCAGAACAGAATTGGTTCGGCATCCATTTTCAAAATTTGAGCTCTTTTTGAACGAATTCCTAAAAACACTCGGCGCAACCAATGCGCAATTAGAAATAAACTAAAATTTTGCAGCAAAATGTCGCAAATTTTGTTGCTAGATCTCAACAAGACAAAGCGACCGATTACAAGCAATACTCGTAGAGCAAAATGACGTCATCAAAAACGTTCATGCTGCAACAAATTTTGGCGCGAAACAAAATTCTGGAAAACTCAACTAGGGGAGGGAGGAACTATATACTCAATTGGTTTTTTTGACTGATCGAAATATTCATCGTAGAGAGTTGAGTGGAATCATTGAAAAGCGCCTACATCCTAGAATATGGAATAAGAATATTTTATTTTTTGTACAGAGAGTTATCGAAGTGGATATTTGACAGAATATGTGGAAAATTTGTGAATGTTCGACAGTTTTGTTCTTATTTTCAGTATTTTTTTGCTAAAGTTTGGCACATTTCTGCTAATATTATTTAAAATTAGTTAAAATTTTTAACAATAGATTGTTATTTTTACCTTTAAAGATAGAAGAGCATTGCGTTGCTGAATTGTTTAATTGGAGTTTCTTTGGCCAAAATTTTTGATTATGTTTTCAAAAGTCATTAATTTTTTATCAAAAATTGCACAAAATTTGCATTTTTCGTCCATTTTTTTCGAGTTTGCCGAAAGTAAAGACACATAAACCGCGGACAAATTCTATTTGAACTCCAAGAAATAGTTGAAATTTTGAAATTAGGCTCCCTATAACAGTCTTCTGATATCTAAATTTTGCCGTTTTTTACAATTTAACTCAACAATTATCGAAAAAGCATTATTTATTTTAACATTTGATGTAATTCGCTCAACAATTGGTCTAATACGCAACAATTTGGAAAACCTGGGCTGTTTGTTGAAATCAGGGATAGTTTTGAAGTTATCAAGGATTCTCACAATCAGAATTTTTTAAGTTTTTATTTCGGTTCTGCCTCTTTTCAAAAAAACCTTGCTTTTTTTTAAAATTAATTACGGTCAAAATTTTTATTCGTGACTCTTTTTATGACAGCCAACATATACGTCAATTTGAACCAATTTGAGAGGCTGTACATAGATTTAGTTTGTTTTCAGAGAACCTAATGGCTTTGGAGAAGAGTTTTAGTGAACTTTAAGTGGAATCTCGTGTTTTGCCTTCAATTGTTACTTTTTTGCAGTCTGAATTTTTAGTCTTAGCATTCATAGATCCAAATGACTTCTTCAAAAGTTGTGATTAAACCAGTACCATGCAATCGGTTGTCATCTGATGTCTCTTATGTCATTAAATATGTTTGTTTTAGAGAAATTTCAAAGATATTTTTGAAATTGTCTTTTTTTTATTTTATTTGTCAACTTGTAGCTTATTCCCACGGAGTATAGGTCAAATTATCTTTCCTACAGAAGGCAAACTTATTTTTTTGGCGAGTTGTTTCAAAAAATCGTTTTCTCGGTTTTGGTACTACCAGTTTTTCTTCAAAGAACCGCTTTTCCATTTTTTATATAAAAATAGAAAAAGCGGTTCCTTTGTTAAAAGAAAGTTGAGAATCTCACTCTAACGTAGGATTTGCATATTTCTTGCTTACTAAAAGGTTTTCGGTATGTCGTGTTGAAATTTTGTGGGAAACTATACACAAAAATATTGCATTACTCTAGGCTCATAGGGTTTTTTGGAATCTATACGTATATATATATATATATAT